>NC_066580.1:385718314-385973314 GCF_024323335.1 Lathyrus oleraceus
TTGTTATTGTTGTTGTTGTTATTGTTGTTATTCCGACTATTATTCTTTTTGTTGTTGTTTTCTATTGTATTATTAGTAGTTGTTACTGTTGTTGCAATTGTTGTTATTGGGGTTTTCGTTGTTGTTGTATTTCTTATTGTTATTGTTGTTGTAGTTGTAGCAACTACTTTTGTTATTTTTTCTACTATTGGTGTTGTTGTTATCGTTGTTACTATTGTTGTTGTTGTTGTGGTTGTTGTTGCCAATTTATTATTATTTGTAGTTGTTGTTGTTGATGTTGTTGTTGTTGTTGATGTTGTTGTTGTTGATGATGATGTGGTTCTTGTTGTTGTTGTTTTTGTAGTTGTTTGTTGTTGTTGTTGATATTGTTGTTGTTTTTGTTGTTTTTAGTTTTGTTTTAGTTGTTGTTATTGTTGTTGGTGTTGTTGGTGTTCCTTCTGTTGTTATTGTTGATGTTGTTATTATTTTTATTATTATTGTTGTTGTTGTTGGTAGTGGTGGTAGTGTTGTTATTAATGTTATTGATGTTGTTTTGTTGCTACTATAGATGTTATTGTTGTTATTGTTGAAGCAGTTGTTGTTGTTGGTGGTGTTATTATCTTAATTGTTGTTGTTTTTCTATGTTGTTATTGTTGTTGTTGTTATTATTGTTGATATTGTTTAGTTATAGTTGTTATTGTTGTTGTTGCTGATATTGTTGGAGTTGTTTTTGTTGTTGTAGGTGAATATGTTGCTACTGCTGCTGCTATTATTGTTGTTGTTTTTCTCGGTTGTGATGTTGTTGCTTTTGTTGTTGTTTTTCTCGTTTTTGCTGCTATTGTTATTGTTGTTGTTGCTCTTTCTACTGCTGGTATTATTATTGTTGATGTTGTTATTGCTATAGTTTGTGTTGTTGTTGTTATTGTTGTTGTTGTTGTTATTGTTGTTGTTGTTATTGTTGTTGTTGTTGTTGTTGTTTTTGTTAATGTTGTTCTTTTTGTTGTTGTTGATACTGATGTCGTTGTTGTTGTTCTAATTCTTGTTGTTGTTGTTGTTGTTGATACTTGTCGCTACTGCCGATTTCACGATGACAAAACCGGGACTGACAAAGAGATGTCCGTCCTTCAAAGGGGCATGATCAGAAGATTCTCCGTCGAATTTTATTTAAGTACCTCTATCAGAGAGGCAAGGGGAAATAGTCGATAAAACCCTCAAAAAGAAGGTGCACACCGAAAGCGCAAAAAGGGAAAAGGAAATCGGTCTCGCAACCGAGACCTAGGTTTGGAAGTCGGTTACGCAAGAGGAAGGTATTACCACCCCTCACATCCATGGTACTCCAATGGGTACCATTTGGGTTGTTTACGTATGCGGATATTTATCACATTTATTATTTTTATTTTTAAAAGAGTGTATAAAAAATGCTCGGACTCTGGGAGTTTTTGTTTATTGTGCTCGCAAGGATTGTGTCCCTTGTGCCTGTGTATCACTCATTTGAGATGAGGAATCAGAGCTCCGTAGTTCGGAGTAGAAAATGTTTCTATGTTGGCTGACTTTACCTTTGAGAAAAGGGTTTTCAAAGTGGTTCCCTAAGGCACAAAAAATAAGGTTTGATGGGTTGAATTGATTTTACCTTGAATAAGCGTTTATGAAAAGATTTGTTTATGAATAGATTCTACTAAAGTCTATGGGCGGAGGTGATTATTCTAGACAACAAGCCAAGCGTCTTGCGTCCAAAATAATCAGAGTAAGGGTAGGAATGCTCCATTCTTACTCATTCTCCACCACTTAAGGCTCGTGGTGCACAATACTAATCGTAGTTTTTAAGTATTTTGAATTTGATTATGAAAATTCCACCTGAAGTTGGATCAAGGGTTTGTTTATTTGATTATGAAATTGGGTAATGCAATAGGTATGCAAAGTAACCAACAAGAAAGTAAAGGGTCTCATTTTAAGGTATCCCAAGAGAAAACCTTGTGTGTGCAAAAGCGACCTAAGCTAAACAAAGGATAATGGTCTTACAAACATGCCCCCCTAGGGTGGTGCCATGATGCCATTCTTAGAACCACTATGCAAGTTACATATGAAAATCCAAAGTTTGGAACAAAGTATCACAAAGTAAAGGAAATGCCTCCAAGCAAAGGTCCTAGGATGGGATCCTCTAAGTCCAAGTTGATTAAGTGGAATGATTTGTTTTTGGTCTTATCATTTTATCATGTTTTTGTTGTTTTTAATGTATGATAATAGTAAAGATAAATGACAATAAAATAAGCATGTATGATGAGTTCATACAATGGATATGATGATGATGATGATGAATACTTAAATGTAAATTACAAAGTAAATGACATAAAAGTAAATAATAAAGTAATAATGATAATAACAAAGGTTAGTGTTAATTAATGTTAATAAAGTTAGGTTAAGTTGGTATTATGATCAATGGATCAACACTTGAGGATTATCTATCCTTAGGTCAATAGATTCAAAATATGGCGCATCAGGAGATAACTTATCACTGATGCAAATTATTAAAGATGATCAAAGGATCAACTTACAATAGATTTGTAACAATGAAAGTTATGCTACCCCAAGTCCATCTATCAATAGATTGACAAAAGGAAGACTATAACAAACTCAAGGTTGAAAGTTAAAGTTTGATTAAGTTGATTATGTTACACAATGTATAAAGATCAAATCATAATATTAACAAGATAGTAAGGGTTAATGTATGATATAAACAAGTTAATATAAGAGTTTAGTGGGTTAGTATAAACAAAAAGAAATGACAATGTATCAGATGAAATCACAAGTTAGAATATGTACATGGATTCATCTACAAGTCAAATGGCCCAAGTTGATTGATGTAGGGGAAACCTATCCATGATTCAAAGTACCATGGATGATCACTTGATCATCCATTAGTATGTTTGAAACAAGGAAGGTTTAAGCAAACCTAATCAAATCCCTATCTTGACAAGTGTAGGTTTCATTAGCCCATGGATTCAAGACTTCATAAGTCCATCAAAAATTATTTTCATGACTTGAAACAAGGAACCAATAAATTCTAGAGACAAAAGTAATGGGGGTCCATGTTTAAAATATTTTCATAATGATAAAATAAATGAGGGTAAAAAATAAAACAAAGTTGAAAATAAATAAGGTGTAAATAAACAAAATGGAAAATGAAACAAACAAAAATAAACATTTTGCACATGGTAGGGCTTGAACCTCTGACCTTAGGGTCATGGGGGGATCAACCCCCTCTCCCACTAGGCCAAGCACCCAATTGTGAAAGAAAATGCGTTGAACATAATAAATAAAATAAAAACAAATAAAATGGAAACTGCATGCAGACCAACTAATCATGACACGACACTGAATATTTTCAAATTTAGAAAAATGCACAAACGATCGTCTTCAACCTTCAACCTTCAAAAATCAAAACTCAAAAATACGTGTTTTTGACCAGATTTTTTGTGGATTCATGTTGCAAACACATAAACAAACTAACCTCCGCACTCACGAGCCATTGATTGGCTCTGAGTGTGGAGTATTTCACCATGAACTAGATGAACACAAATGACCTAATTCAACAATTAAATTGTGAATATGGACTAATCAAAGCTAAAAGTTTAGGGTTAATGATCAGAAGGGAACTTCAAGGTGATTGGTAACTTGTTTTAGAGACGGGGGGTGAGTAGAACTACCTGATAGAAATCGATCTCAGGGTGGTGTTCTGACGACTTAGCTCATCTTAGATGAATCTCAAGGAAGATGAATTAGGGCTTTGGAAAGTTTGAGTCGACGTCAGTGAAGGTTTCTGGGTGGTTGTTTGGGGTTGAAACATTTTAAAACTCAAAACATGATTCTCTACTTTGGAGGTTTTAGCTTGAGTTAGCAGTGGAGGTTTTGTGGCTTGAGAAGCTTGGAAAATGAAGGGGACACCTTCCCCTATTTATAGGGAAGGCGTTTGGATGAATTGGAGGGAAATAACTGAAGGTTTGCTTTAGAATGGTGTGAAGCTTGAAGCATGCTCAAGGTTGGATATTGGAGGACATGTGTGGTTGTTGTCTGACCTTGCTTGCAACTCAGATCACTTTGTCTTGGTCCTTAGCATTGGTTTGGAATAGACAAGGGACTTGGTCTGGCCTGTTATGGATTTTTCTTTTTGGCAATTTGGGAAAATTCTGATTTTGCACATGGGATCGGGTTTTGCAATGTGAGATGTTTTTGCTAGCAAGTTAACTTTAATTTGCACCACAATACCATATGTAATATGTTTGGGAACCATTTGGGATCAGATTTAATTGATTTAAGGACTTGGTGAATGGAAATGCAAAATCTGTCTTGGCATGTCTGGTTTGGCCAATCAGGATGATCCTCAATGTTTGCACCAAGGCCAAATGAAATTGGCTCGTGCATTTTGTATAAAACTTGTGCCAAATGTTGCCATGTCCTTGATTGAATGAAAAAAGAATTAAGTCAAAAGAAGTTGTGGTTTGGAAATGGCAATGTGCTAAAGTAGTGGTCTTGGTCATGTTTTAGGGCATGGTAGGCATGTTGGACCAGCTTGGCCAATGCAAAAATTGAGGTCCTTCCACAATGAATTAGGTCTTGGTCCTTGAAAATTTTTTGGAGAGGAACTCATTTAGGACATTTTTCTCGAAGTGGAATTTAACAATCTTGTGAAATGAGAAAGTTATGGTCTTTGGAACTTCCCATAGGTCATTCTTGCCAAAATGTGACCAACCAACATGACCTAAAAATGGGATTTTGAGATTTCTTAATTTCCAAGGCATAATTGTGGATGTTTTAAGCTCATATGATCATACCATGACGGGAAATAATATTTGGAGCTTTATGGGATGATTTTAGGTAAGTTCATGGGTGGATCAAAGCATTGAAAACTCAAAAATCATGATCAAACCAAGTACTTGTAACATGGATTGAATGGATGTTTAAATGATGGATTTTGGTTGTAATGGACAGTAAATGATGTTGAATGAATGATATGGTGATTGGATGATTGAAATGAAGAAATTTCAATGATCAAGGGATGCCCAAATTAGGATTTCTTAAGCAACTAGGGTTTGGTGATGCAAGGATCATGTTGAGAGGTTTCCAAGGTGTGGGGCATGAAAAAACTTTGGATTTGAGGGGTACCCAATGAAATGGTCAGGGTCTATGGGGAATCAAGACTTGTACATGCCAAATGAGGGTCAAGAGCTAGGGTTATGGTCCTTGGGTGACCAAATGAATCTTAATGCTTATTCAAAGGGGATTCACCATCTAAATTGGGTTTGGAGAGTGAGTGAGATGTATTGAATGATCCTCCAAGATTTGTTGGATGCTTGAGGATGAGATTAGGGTTAAGGTGGCTTGGGCACACCTCAACATGGCCAAGAGACCTTGAAGCTCCACAGTTGAATTACATACCTTGAGTTTGTGGATTATTGTAGATCATTAGGTACAAATGCATATGATATCACATGAATGATATGTATGTTCATGGATTAAGGTTTAAGAAGGTGATTGAGGGTAGGGAAATTTTGAGGTCCTCAATTACATGGTCAAGATCCACAGGGAATCAAGACTTGTACAAGCCAAATGAGGGTCAAGAGCTAGGGTTAGGGTCCTTGGGTGACCAGATGAATCTTGATGTTTCTTCAAAGGGGACTCACCATCCAAATTGGGTTTGGAGACTGAGTGAGATGTCCTGAATGATCCTCCAAGATTTGTTGGATGCTTGAGGATGAGATTAGGGTTAAGGTGGCTTAGGCACACCTTAACATGGCCAAGAGATCTTGAAGCTCCACAGATGAATCCCATGCCTTGAGTTTGTGGATTATTGTAGATCATTAAGTACAAATGCATATGAGATGACATGTATGATATGTATGCTCATGGATTTGGGTTCAAGAAGGTGATGTGGGGGTAGGGAAAATTTGAGGGTTTGGCAACATTGTTGTCGTTGTTATTGTTACTATTATTGTTATTGTTGTTATTGTTGTTATTGTTATTACAGCTGTTGTTGGTGGTCGTGTTGTTATTGTTATTGTTGTTGTGGTTGTTGTTGTTGTTGTTGTTATTTTTGTTATTATTATTATTATTGTTGTTGTTGTTGTTATTGCTCTTGTTGTTGTTGTTGTTCTTGTTGTTGTTATTGTTTTTGTTGTTGTTCTTGTTCTTGTTCATGTTCTTGTTATTGTTGTTGTTTTGTTGTTGCTATTGTTGTTGAGGTTGATGATGTTATTATTGTTGTTGTTGTTGTTGTTGTTGATGATGATTATGTTGTTGTTATTGTTGTTGTTGTTATTGTTATTGTTATTGTTGTTGGTGGTGGTGTTGTTGTTGTTGTTGTAATTATTGTTTTATTGTTGTTATTGTCTTGTTTTATTGTTGTTGTTGTTGGCGTTGTTATTGTTGTTGTTATTTCACTATTGTTGTTGTTGTTGTTATTGTTGTTGCTGATGCTAATGGTGCGAATGTTGTTGTTATTGTTGTTGTAGGTGTTGCACCTGCTGCTACTGTTGTTGTTGTTGTTGTTGTGGTTGTTATTGTTGTTGTTGGTGTTGCAACTATTGTTGTTGTTATATTGTTTTGGTTGTTGTTATTGTTGTATTGTTGATGTTTTTTTGTTGTTGTTGTTATTATTATTATTATTATTATTATTATTGTTGTTATTATTGTTGTAACTACTATTGTTGTAGTTGTTATTATTCTTGATGTTCTTGTTGTTATTGTTGTTATTGTTTTTGTTATTGTTGTTGTTGCTGGTCTTATTGTTAAAGTTATTGTTGTTGATACTAGTATTATTGTTTTTGTTGTTGTTTTTGCCGCTTTTAATTGTTATTGTTTTTATTGTTGTTGTTATTGTTTTTTTTGTTGATGTTGTTGTTGTTTTTATTGTTATTGTTGTTGTTTTTTTTATTGTTATTATTGTCGCTTTGCTGGTATTGTTGTTGTAGTTGTTTTGTTGTTGCTTTTGTCATTGGTGGTGGTGGTGTTGCAACTTTTGTTGTTGGTGATGGTGGTGGTAGTGTTCTTTTTGTTGTTTTTGTTATTGTTGTTATTTTATTATTGTTGTTGTTGTTGGTGGTGGTGGTTTTGTTGTTGTTATTGTTGTTTTTGTATTGATTATTGTTTTTGTTATTTTTGTTGTTATTATTGTTGTTGTTATTGTTATTTTTGTTGTTCCTGATGTTGTTATTGTTGTAGTTGGTGGTGGTAATGGTGTTGTTGTTATTATTGTTGTTGTTGTTATTGTTGTTGTTTTGTTATTGCTATTGTTGTTGTTATTGTTGTTATTGTTTTGTTGTTGTTGTTCTTGTCGTTGGTGTTGTTCTTGTCGTTGGTGTTATTGTTGTTGTTGTTATTATTGTTTTTGTTTTGTTGTCGTTGGTATTGTTGTTGTTTCGTTGATGTTGTTATTGTTGCTGTTATTGGTTGTGGTGGTGATATTGTTGTTGGTGGTGGTGATGTTGTTGTTGTAGGTGTTCCACATGTCGTTACTACTATTGTTCTTTTTTTCCGGTGTTTTTATTGTTGGTGGTGGTGGTGGCGGTGTTGAAAATGTTGTTGGTGGTGGTAATGTTGTTGTTGTATTCTCATTATTGTTGTTATTATTGTTGTTGTTTTTCTTGGTATTGTTGTTGGTGGTGGTGGTGGTGGCGGTGTTGCAAATGTGGTTGTTGTTGTTGGATTGTCATTCTTGTTGTTGTTGTTGTATATTTTGTTGTTGTTGTTATTGTTGTTGTTGTGGTGGTTTTTGTTCTTTTTGTTGTTGTTGTTGTTGGTTTGAATGTGCTCTTTTAAGATTAGTTTTAAGTCATTCATAGTGTCATGTCTAGACTTGCGTCTAGAGTCTGGGCCAATGCAATTTTATAAAGGGTCGCGATAGGTGCATGATCATGCTAGTGGTGGATTATGTTGGTGTAAGCCCTTAAGCCAATACTTTTGGTACTTGTATCGAATTATTTATTAATAATAAAAAGCTTTTTCTTTATTATGTTTTTTTAATAAAGTCCTTAGAATAGCTAGTCCGTTTAATGTGTAGCGAGAAATTCATGATCATCAAGCTATTGACAAGCTAGAAATCAATTAACAAGAGTCGCCACCGTGCTTTTATTGTTTCCAAGGGAAAGGGGAAAAAGTACGAACAAAACCCAATAAGTAAGAAGTTTTCAAATAAAAACTAATAAAAGTCAGAGATCACAGGTAAGGGGTTGGTTACACATAAGGAAGATGTTAGCACCCAAAGTGTCCTAGGTACTCCTAGGGAGCCCTTTTTGTGTGCATATGTATTTTGTACAAAGGGATGTTTACAAACAAATAGAATGGGGGGATGAGAAAAGAATTCATTAGTTATATTTTTTGTTTTTTATTTTTGGCAAAACCTTAGGTCTTGTGTGTACGTACCAACATAAAAATGAGGGATCAAAACCTCGTAGTTCATGCTACAAATTTCAAAATGAGTGTGTTGATTTTAACAAAATTTTAAGTTTGAAAGGCACCAAGGCCTAAAATGATTTGAATGGGTTAGTTCTTTTTGGCTTTTTGAAAATTTAGGTCAAGTATTGTTAAGTTTATTCACAAGTTTGATTTAAGAAAATAAGTTTGAAAATACAATGGCATAAGGCCAAAGTTTCTATCTTTTTGCAAAGGTGGTCAAAGTTTAGAACAAAAGTAGTTCACACACAGAAGGTTTTTAAAAAAATGGAGGGGGAAATTTTGAAATTAAAGAAATGGGGAGAAGATGAAGAGACTATCCTATGCTCAAAATTTTAAAGTTTAGAGTCGAAAAGATGTGACCAAATGGATAACAATCCAATAGACAAGTATGTCCATAGAAACCCAGAATTCCCTTGAACTTTTAGAATCAATCAACACACAAATGCACAATTATATTATCTTGAAGAGCAAGGCATCAAATAAGTATGGCCTCATCCAAGCTTATCCGTTCCATGATATTCTTCAAAAATAGCCCATGCAACAGATGAATTCCACAAGTCACAGGTTCAAAATAACAGCTTCACAATGATCATGTTGCAGATGAATCTTAGAGAGAGTTCTTCAAAGATGTATCAGATGAATTTCAAATTGCAAGCACTTGGTTCTTCACAAATTGGCATTGGCCAAGTCCTTTAGCTTAGGGAGGTTGCCTAAATTCTAAGTCCATTTGTCCAAGATCAAACCAACAGTCCACTCAAAAGTCTTTTAGGTTTTTGTTTTAATTATGTACATTAATGGTCAAAGACCACACAAACAAACAAAGTATATACAAACAAAATATATCACACAATATGGTCCAAATGGACATAGTGAAAATCACATTAACATAAACAATTAGAATGATATGTATAATGGCAAATGAAATAAAGTGCTAAAATTAAATTGCATTAAAGCAAAAGCTTGAAGTTAAAAGTTAATAGTTAGTAAGTTAGAGGTTAGTTTTGTTTTACTTTTGCTTTTCAAGACATTCTTGGGAGAACACTCAACCCACTTATCACAAGCATGGATCCTTGAACCAAAACATCTTCCAAAGGAAGGAAAGAAGGCCAAGTTTCCACACAATACCATGAAAGAGGGGAGACTTACAATCTCACTAACTAGAATGCTTATGCCTTTTCTCATAAATTTAGCGCTATGTTAAGCAATCGTAATTGGACTTATGTAGAAGTCACAACTATTTGAGGTCGGGCAATAGAATTTTGGTGTTAATGCATGTTAGACACATAGTATAATGGACTATGCTCATGAAACAGACCACACACTAAAAAAAATGCAAAAGGTGTGGCCTAATCTCATCCATACTCATGTCAATTTTTCAATCAACTAGCATTGGGACTTTGAGATGTCATAGGCCAAATGAAATGAATGAATTAAGAAGAGGAATGAGATGAAGTGGGAAGGGGATGAATGAGATCACAAATTGGCCAAAGGAGGACTTTTACCAAATTAATATCATTCATTCATTTTGGGAGATGGAATGTACATTCCATCAATCCCCTAAATCCAATGATATTAACTTGACAAAGTCAAATCAACCTTGACCAAGGTCCAACAACAAACAAGCAAACTCAAATAAGTCAATACAAATGGTCAACAAAATTTAATTGGCATTTATTCAATTAAAAAAATAATAAAATAATGCAATTAAATCAAATATGGTTTGTCCAATTCCTAAAATCTCATCAAAACACCAAAGAAATGGCCATGAGATTTATCATAGGTCAAACAAGGTCAAAGGACCTTGGAGAAAAAAATTCATAATTTTTGGACATTTAAAAATATTTTTAAACAATTAAAAACAAATGCAAAATCAATTAATTCATGAAAAATATTAATAATGATCCAAAAAATAATTTTAATTCAGAATATAAAAGAGAAAAATATTTGAAATTTTTTGGTGAAAGTTCCATATTTTTTGGATCAATATTAAATTTAATATGAATTATTGAAGAAAATGAAATTAAAACAAAATATCAAAAATTCAAAAATACGTGGACCATCAGATCTCCCTCATTAATTGAGGTGGCAGGTCTGATAATTCAAAGTGCGCGTTCCACATGTACCTTAGTCAACTGCGCTGCATAATTGGTATTTAAAATAAACGCTCAGGATTAAAACGTGATACATGGATCCTATGGTTCACAGACTTGCCAAGTCATCGCCGGAGCCAGAGCTCCGGTCGTCTTCTCCGGTGGACCTCACCGGACTGGTCAAGATAAACCATCACCAAAAATAAAACACAAGGACATGATCTTGAAGAAAAAATGGCACTGAGCTCGAATCTGACCTCCATTCATTCCAATTCCAAATATATTGAGAGATATGTGGAATTGAAATTTGAGGGAATTTGAGAGAATCAAAGAGTTTAAAATTTCTGCAAATTATCTTCAATGGAGGTCTGAATACATTGGATCTTGATCTGGCTTGTGCTTGGACTCACTTCAATTGCTTGCAGGAAGAGAATGGAATGATTTAAAAGCAATGGATTCCTGGTAATTTAAATTCCAAAAAAGTGGAGATTCAAGCTCAAATTCAAATGAATTTATCAAGTTTATCCTATGAGAAATGAGGGTTTTCAATGGGGGATTAAAGTTGGCGCAATGGTGTGTGAAATTTTGAGCAATTGAAGCTCTATTTATAGCTTAATCATGTGATATTTGCACACTCACTTTCACTTTCCAAATTTGGCAAATGTGATGTAATGCTGCATAGGCGCGTATAGGCCCATGAAATGATGGTTTGAAGTCCATAATTGAAGATCAGATGTGTTGAAGTAGGCTTGGATTGCAAGGCACGTGTACATTGATGCTTGAAGATTGATCCATGCCAAATGATATCATCATGTTTAATCCATATGTAGCCTATGCATTTCTCATCCAAAATGAATGAATTTGAGCTCTTTAGAAAGGTGAGATCAAGAGGAACAACTTTGATGTTCAACACTTTTTCATTTGAAGCTTGTAATTTCGAGAAATTTGAGGTGGAAGTTTGGAAATATTTGACATATCAAATTTTTTCTAAGTGTCAAGCCATATGTCTCAATATTCCACCTTGCTTAACTTTTTATAGGAGCTTCAAATGAGAAATGTGTATTCATCAAAGTTGTATATATCTCAAATACATTCAAAATGGTCACAAATTTCATGTATTTTGGATTGGAAATGATAGAGTTATGCATTTCTGAAGTTGAGGAAAATCCCTTGTTCAATGGTATAGGTCAAAAGTGACCTATAATGTAGCCTCATATCACATGCTCAAAAAAGTTGAATTATCTCCCACTCCAAACATAAAAGTTGAATTAGACACATTGAATTTGATTGTGCAACTTGGAAATATTTCATATCATAAAAATTGAGCAAGTTATGGCCTTGGGAAGTTGACTTTAAAATTAGGGTTTAGACAAAATGACCTATAATGTTTCAACATAGAAAATGATTTTACAAGAAAAACTAGCTCTAGGTCTCAACATGAAAGTTGTTTGGAATGTCATTTAGAGAAAGTTTTGTCTTGGAATCATTTTCATATGGTGAAAATTGTAGGAGATAGGGTCTAGGGAGACCCAGTTTTGATTAGATGAATTCATCTGGCCAACCACCATCAACCAACTTGCTAATTTCCAATTCTCTTAACTTTCTTGGCTCATGGTAGATCATATATGCATAAGATGATGAAATGTGAAGTGTCCCTTGAGAAATTTGATCAATTGGTGAGATAGCTTGTTGGAGAAGTTACTCAAGATACCTAGTCAAACTAGTGTTTCCAAGGCAAATCACCCTCAAACTCTTGAAGAAAACTTGATCAATATAACATGTAGAGATCATTGGGACTCATATATGATGTTCATAACCATTCTTGAATCAATTCTTGGTTGTGCTCTTTGTTTATGAGGATCTCAAACCCTAGATGTGAACTTGATGAATCAATGAGATCATACCCTACCTACAAAAGAGTTAGATAAATACAAAGACATATTTTTGGTATTTTGGTTAGTGAAATGATAATATACAAGTATGATATAATCACAAAGTGCTTGGTGATCTCTCCCAAAACAAACCCAATGAAAGAGGGGTAAGGAGGATGCCAAGACATGACCCTAATGCTAATGCTTATGATGAAATGCATGAGGGATCTTAGGGTCAAAATTGGGGTCTTACATAATGTATCAAGTGTGACTTAATCATGAGATCCCATTAAACATAAGGACATTATTCTTAAAGTATCCATAGTCGAGCTTTGTTGTGAAACAGGATAACATTAAAGCATTAAGACTATTATGTATATAGACCGATGATCACATCTCATGGATCATGGATAAGGAGTTATCAAGTTTTAAACATATGTATGAATATTAGGAGTCATATTTATATTGGATTGACCCGCTATGATGATACTATGTAGAATGTTATGCAAATTATCATAATTTATTCTCATGGTGATAGTGGTGTATACCACCCTTCGACCTGAAACCACTATGGACCCTAGATGTAGAGTAGAGTGCTTGATTGCTGATCAAACATTGTCTGTAACTGGATGACTATAAAGATAGTTGATGGGTACTCCACGAAGCATGATGAGGGACATGAGTGACCTAGATGGAATTTTCCCATCCCGCGTAACAGGATAAATGTTTAAGGGCCCAATATTGAACTGGACAAGGATGACATAGTCTATTCCTTGTGTTCAATATAGACATAAGGGCAAAAAAAAGGGTAATTGTATATATAAGTATTATCACAAAAGGATTTGTTAGATCAAATGACATTTTTTGTGTCTTGGGTAGCAGTGATGTGTTGCTAGATACCTCTCACTGTTTATTATGTTAAATATGTGATTTAATATAATTTCCAATGTCACGAAAACCTACAGGGTCACACACAAAAGGAAGGATTGATGAGAGATAGAGTAAATAAGGAACACCATAAGGTACGGTGCACTTAAGTGAATTATAGAACATTGTAAGGTATGGTGCATTTAAGTAGAATACGAAATGTGGTAAGGTACCACGTGCTTAAGTGATTTTTGGTATATCATAAGATATGGGCCACATACACTTAAGTGGGCTTTTTAGCTTGCAGCCCACACAAGTGTTTATATAAATAGAACCCTTATGCAGAAGCATTTCATTAGATGAAATTTTCGTTTCTCTCTTTCTTTCTCTCTCTCTCTCTCTCTCTCTCTCTCTCTCTCTCTCTCTCTCTCTCCCTCCCTCATTTAAAGCATTCATTCGTAGCAGCTAGCACTGAGACTGAAGGAATCCGTTCGCATGGACTGAGTAGAGACGTTGTCACCATTCAACGCTCATGATCACTCCTTAGATTTGCATCAAAGGTTTCAATCGCCACAAGAGGTAACGATTTCTATCACTGGTCATGCCCATTCGTAAGGATCACTAAAGGAGAATTTTTAATTTCTGTTGCATTTTGGATCGCAATTTTCCTTCAGCTTATGTAATAATTAGTTGAGTCGATACTCTTGCCTCATGTTTCGAGGATGAAACTTCTTTTTGGATGGGGGGATGAGTATTGACTTCATGAGACTATTCCCCAGTGTTTTAGCAATATTTATTTTATTATGGTTGTTTATTACATGTCAAAGTGTGCAGAGGTTGTGGCATCACCAACAAATGATGCCAAAGTGGTCTCAAGGATTTTAATCAAAAACATTTTCACAAGGTTTGACACACCAAGAGAAATTATCAGTGATGAGAGGTCTCATTTCCATAAAAACAATTAAATGAGAATTTAATACCTAAATGTGGTGTAAAACACAAGGCTGTCACCATCCACAATTTAGTAATTTAGGTGAATTATCCAATAGAAAGACAATGAAAGTTCTTGAGAAAGTAGTGAACCCTTATAGGAAGGGTTGGTCAAAGAATTTTGATGCTGTTTTGTGGGCTTATATGATTGTCAATAAAACACCACTTGGAATGTCTCCTTTTAGGCTAGATTATGGAAAAGGTTTTCATCTATTTATTGAGTTGCAACATAGAGCCTTTTAGGCTACTAAGAAATTAAGTCTTAATTTGCATGATATTGGTAATTTCAAGGTTTTGCAACTCAATAAGCTAGAGGAACATAAAATGTTCTCTTATGAGAATGCTGAACTTTACAAAGTAAAGACCAATAAGTGGCGTGATAGAAAATGTCAGAAAGGAGAGTTAGTGGAGGAACAAGATGGTTAGGCTCATTTAAGCTTATAAACTTTTATCCTTATGGGGCAATGAAACTCCTTAATGAGAAAACAAGGAATGATTTTAACATCATGGCCAAAGAGTGAAAACTTACCTTAAGGGTCCTTTATCGAGGAAGAAGATCAAAAAAGATCTTGTTGAACCTTAGTAAATGTGAAAGACAAATTCAAGAGTTGCATGGAGGAAGCCCTGCGACTTAATAATTATTTTAAGTTTAATTTATGTTTGCAGATTGTGTGTTAACATGCCATAATGATAAGTATTATCTTGGCACCTATCTAGGTAGCGTGAAACCACTCATTACCTATGAGTTACGTGATATCAAGGAAGTGTGGAGGAGTTTAAAGAGGAAAATATGCAAGGAGATTTGATAAGGGATGACTATTCTTTTGGATTTTATTTTTGAAAACAATAAAGAAAAGTTAGAAGAGAAAAAACCAAGATATTTTTGCATGTTATGAAAAGAAAATGTTTTTTTTTTGGGGGGGGGGGGGGGGGGGATTGACATATGGTGATAAAGTACTACTTATGTCGTACTTTTATATCGTGTCATTATTAGCTATACCTTTCCCTCATTTATCTCTTAACCAATGACACGGGAAACCACCTGAACCTTAAAAACCAGTAACCTTTTCCTCTCAATTTGAATTTCAAATTTTTAACCTACTAAATTCCAACTTTTTGATAACCCTCACATCTATTGAACAAGAGACTTTAAGCACAAGAGGGAGGGGGTGAATTATGGTATTTAAATTCGTGATTACTTTTGTATTTTTCTTGATTAAGACTGTGTTAGTAGTTTCTTAAGAGTGAATATCAACAAAAATGAAACAGTAATAGTAAATAGAAGAAATTAAAAGGATAGAGTTAGAGAGATTGCACCAGAGATCTATACAGGTTTGGCCGAATGTTGGCCTAGTATTGTCCCCAAGAGGTCTTCTTGAGATTTTGACTATAAACTTTAAGCTTTTGAAGGTTATGCCCATGAATATTTGTACAAGTTGATCTTTATATTTTTTACAGGCATATCCCTAATGATAGCTTTCACCACAAATTAAGCTAACAAACATTCTTAGAGATTTTCAGGTTGATCTCAATAATCGATAATAGAACTTTTTTTTGGCAAAACTTAGTAAACTAAAAACAAAGATTTTATGACTAGTTATGTCATGAAGCAAACTCAATTCTCTCAAGAGAATCATACTCTAAAAAAACAAATAGCATGACCACTTACAAAATCGTCCTCACAAGTAAAGTTTCACTCAAAAGCACTATGACAATTTTAATTGAAATGAACATGTTTATAGAGAGAGAAAGAGAGAAAATAGAGAGATAAATTCCAAAGAAAATGTAAAGCTTTGGAAAATGGGGTAAAATGAAGAGGAAGAGAGCCTTATTTATACATGAGTTGGAAAAATCATAAAAGGAAATAATCCATAGGCAAAATTGATGAGTCAATCGATTGGCATAATGCTCAAATTGATTGCCAAGTCATTTTTAATCGATTACCATTCCCAAAAAGAAAATATTGGATATAGATCAGTTGCAATTCATTAAGGTGTTATCCTAATCGTTTGGTTAATTGTTTATCCCTTCTCCAATCGATTAGCTTAATTTTCCAATTGATTGGTTAACTCATAAAATTTTTGCTAATCGATTGCCATAAGTTACCAATCGATTAGTTAATTCAAGATTTATTTAAAAAGAGATTGAACAAATTCTTAATCACTTGGATTGGCTTAGAAAATATTTTTTAAGATAAAAACGTTTGAAAAAATATTTTAAGGTGTACATGCGTGTGTGTGTGTGTGTGTGTGACGAGCTTTCACACTTTATCTAAGGCTTCAAGATTCTTTTATGGATATTCTTGGTCATATAAGCACTTTAATTTTGAGTCTCTTTCTATTGATGAGGCATGATATGTTTCTCGGGTTATGTCACCATCATCAAAGAGTTGAAAGCTATTGGCATCAACTTTAATCATCGATTTTGTCATCAAAACTAAGGATGGACCTTTTGCGGGATTTTCAAATTTATACCTGTAAGCCCATAGATCCATATTCTCCTCCTTTTTAATGATGACAACTCATCTCTCAGGGAGATAGTAAAAATAATGACATGTATATGTTTGAAGTGGTTAAACTCCCCTTCAATTAAGTAGAAAGTATACTCTACTCCACCTAGGAGTATACTTCTTCCTCTTTGTCAAAATAAAAAAGGTGGATAAAACTATGCAATGCGAGAAGTAAGATATGAAAACACAAGCACAAAGATCAACATAGCCACATATATGGCATGTAGGAAATTTTAGTCCATGCATGATTTGTTTAATATTCCTAATTCGGTTTTTATGAAAAAGAAGTTTTCTTTAGGAAGAGGTTTGGTAAAATATTTCTGCAAGTTGATTAGATGAGGTTACAAATTCAAGTACACATTCCTCCTTTTTAACACGATCTCTAACAAATTAGTGCCTAACTTTAATGTGCTTAGCCCGAGAGTGAAGTATAGGGTTTTTTTGTGAGGTTTATGGCGCTAGTGTTGTCACATCTTATTGGAATAACTCCAAGATTTACACTGTAGTCACTGAGTTGTTATTCCATTCAAATAAGTTGAGCACAATAGTTACCCGCATCAACATGTTTTGCCTCAATTGCGGATAGTGCAAAACTTCCTTGTTTCTTTCTATGCCATGAAACAAACGAGTTCCCAAGTAAGTGACACGTAACATTGGTACTTTTCCTGTCCAATCTACACCTAGCAAAATCTGAGTCGAAGTACCCAACTGAGTCACAATATGCTCCCCTAGGGTACCATAAACCCATATGTTGTGTGCCATAGAGGTATCTCATGATGAGTTTTACAATGTTGAGATGTGATTCCTTAGAGAAAGCTTAAAATCATGCACACATATAGACATCAAACATTTTGTTAAGAATATATGCAATTAGGTAAAGGAGAGAGTATATCATACCTCGATACTTGCTTTCTTCAGCTGGCTTTCCATCTTCATCCTTGTCAAGGTTGCATGGGGTTGATATTACTTTGGA
The DNA here is from genome assembly GCF_024323335.1 of Lathyrus oleraceus. Lineage (NCBI taxonomy): Eukaryota > Viridiplantae > Streptophyta > Magnoliopsida > Fabales > Fabaceae > Lathyrus > Lathyrus oleraceus. Next base: position 385,736,042 of record NC_066580.1, read on the forward strand.
CTTCTTCAATCAAACCTTTTTACTAATACTTTACAATATTTATCTTGATTTATGAATGTTCCCTTTTTAGTTTGATGGATTTGGAGTCCTAATAAGTACTTTAGCTCTCCCATCATAGACATTTCAAACTCGTTATTCATAATTTCAGAGAATTTCTTGCATAAGGATCTGTTAGTAGCACCGAAGATGATATTATTGACATAAGTTTGAATCAACAAGATACCATAATCGATTTTCTTGATGAAAATAGTCTTATCAACTTGTCCTCTTCTGAACTTGTTTTCAAACAAGAATTTACTTAGACGACCATACCTTTCTCTAGGGGTTTGTTTCAGCCCATATCGTGCCTTCTTAACCTTAAAAACATGATCTTAAAAAATTGGGTTGATAAAACCAAGAGGTTGATCAACAAATATCTCCTCTTGGATGTAGCTATTTAGAAAATCACGTTTTACATCCATTTGAAATTCATGATGCTAGAGAAAGCTAATAACATCCTTATGGCTTCTAATTTAGGTATAGAAGCATAGGTTTCATCAAAATATATTCCTTATTGTTGATTGTATCCTTTTGCAATGAGTCTGACTTTATTTATTAAAACATGTCCATCTTCGTCCAACTTATTACGAAAGGCCCATCGGGTACCAATAACTATATTAGTTGAAGCTTTGGGAACTAGTTCCTAAACGTTGTTTCTTTCAAATTAATTTAACTCCTCTTGCATGGAAAGAGACCAATGTTTGTCAACTATACCTTCGTTGATTCCCATTGGTTTAATTTGTGAAATAAAAGCCACAAAGTTACATACCTTATTAGGGCACCATCAATTAGTGACTCCCTTGGAGATATCTCCAATGACATTATGGATAGGATGGCCTTTTGTTGGTCTCCATTCTTTTGGGATATTTAGATGTTCTAGCAGAGTGTGTGGGATTTGATCCTGAAATGATTCTTCCTCTGCAATTTGATTTTCATTTTTCCTTAGGCTCGGTTCTTGATTTTCCTCCAGACTTGTCTTTTCCAGAATACCTGCACAAATAACACCTTCTACTTCTATAGGTTTAGGGCTAGATTCGGCAAATGTGACATGAATTTATTCTTTGATTTCCAGAGTTCTTTTATTAAAGATTCTAAAATATTTGCGAGAAGTGGAATATTCTATGAATACACCTTAATTAGCTTTTGCATCAAATTTTTCGAGGTTATCTTTCATGTTGTTAAGGATAAAGAATTTGCAACCAAAGACATGTAAATGGGAGATATTCTGGTTTCTTCCTTTTTATAATTCATAGGGTGTCCTCTTTAGAATTGGTCTTATCAAGACACAATTCATAACATAGCAAACGGTGCTCACAACATCAGTCTAGAAATATTTAGGAAGTTTGGTCTCATTGAGCATCATCCTTGTAAGCTCTTCTAGAGGTCTATTTTTCCTCTATAATACCCCTTTTTTGGGGTGTTCGTGGAGTGAAAAAATATGTGTTGAATACCATTCTTGTTACAAAAAATTTCGAATTCCTCATTTTGTAAATCTCTGCCATGGTCACTTCTTGTGGATGCAATACTTACACCTTTTTCGTTATGAATAACCTTGGCTAGTTTTCGAAAGGTAAAAAATGCGTCTCTTTTCTAAGATAAGAATAATGTCCAAGTATAGTGAGAATAGTCATCTACAATTACAAGAGCATAAATGTTTTCGCCTAGACTTACAACTTTTTATGGGACAAAAAGGTCCGTGTGAAGCAGTTGCAAGGGCCGATCACTAGAAACTATATTTTTATATTTAAAAGAGGCCCTTACTTGCTTCCATTTTTGGCACACATCACATAATCTATTTTTTCTTCAAAATTTAATTTTTGAAGACTATCTACGAGATCCTTGCAGACCAAATTATTAGATGATCCATGTGGATGTGAGCTATTCTCATATGCCATACCCAAAATGCATCCTCGTTACTTAAGAGACATACATCACTTAAAGGAATCTTATTTAAGTTATTTGTGTAGGTATTTCCACTTATTGAGCTTGTAAATATAGCCTCACTTGATTTAGATTTTATGACCTTATAACCAGAAGAGTCAAAAGTTACATTATTTCCTTTGTAATATAATTGACTTATGCTGAGAAAATTATGCTTAAGCCCTTTTACAAATAGAACTTCCCCAATCGTTGGTTTCGTAGACTTACCAACGATTCCAACCCCTAGAATTTTTCCCTTATTATTATCCCCCGCATAGAAGATAAATCACCCTTCTTTAGGAAAGAATATGGAGAATAAGGTTTTGTCACTTGTCATATGCTTTGAACAACATCTAGAAAGATATCATTTGGTGTTTGAGACTCTAAAGCATTCATCCAAAGAGAACATTATGTAAGACCCCAATTTTGACCCTAATATCCCTCATGCTATCTCATCATTTTCATTGGCTTTGGGATTACACCTTGGCATCCTCTTTACCCCTCATTCATTGGGTTTGCATTGGGAGAGATCACAAAGCACATTTGATTGTATCATACTTTATTTTCTTTTTGTTTACTAACCAAAAAACCAAAAATATGTCTATATATATATATATATATATATATATATATATATATATATATATATATATATATATATATATATATATATATATATATATATATATATATATATATATCTTTGTTTCTTTTGTAGGTACTGTGTGCATCCATTTGTGCCCTATCAAGCTCACAACTAGGGTTTGAGACCCTCAAACCAAAGAGATCAATCCAATAATGGTCCAAATTGGTTATAAACATCATATATGGATCCCCATGTTATTCATTTATCATTTTTATCAAGAATTCATCAAGAGTTTGAAGTTTGTTTGCCTTAGAAGCCCTAATTCATCTAGGTATCTTGTGTGACTTCCTAAGCAAGTTTCTTCAACAATTAGTCAAATATATCAAGGTATACTTCATTTTACATCATCCCAAGCATATATGATCCTCCATAAGTCATAAATATCAAGGTAACCTCAAGTTTTCAAGTTGGTTCAAGGAGTTTGACCAAAGAAAGTCAACTGGTCAAAACAAGGGTTCCCTAGACCTTATCTCCTAAACTTTTTGTCATATGAAAATGATTCAAAGATAAACGTTACTCCTTATTCCATAACAAACAACTTTCATGTTGGAATCAAGATATAATTTTGCTTGAAAAGTTATCTTTTATGGTGAAAGATTATAGGTCATTTTGTCTGTGCCCTAGTTAGGAGGTCAACTTCCAAGGACTATAACTTGCTCAATTTTTATGATATTAATGTCATCCAAGTTTCATGATTAGTTTCATGATGTCTTATCCATCTTTTATTCTTTGGGAAATGTCAAAATCTACTTTCAAGGGCATTTTCCAAGAGGAAAGATTATATATCATTTTGGGCCATTACCATTGAAAAGCCATGGTATTATGATATCAAATGTTTCCTCCAAAGTCAGACTTACCCATCTGGGGAATCTTTGAAAGATAAGAATACTTTGAGAGGATTAGCTGGTAACTTCTACCTAAATGGTGATATGCTTTATAAGAGAAATTTCGATGTGGTTTTGCTCAGATGCGTAGATAGACACAAAGTAGACCTGTTGATGACTGAAGTCCACGAAGGTTCCTTTGGTACTCATTCCAATGGACATGTTATGGCAAAGAAGATGTTGAGAGAAGGTTACTATTGGCTGACAATGGAATCTGATTGTTGCAAGTTTGTGAAGAAATGCCATAAGTGTCAAATTTATGCAGATAAGATTCGTGCTCCTCCGACATTATTGAATGTCATTTCCTCTCCATGGCCCTTCTCCATGTGGGGAATTGATATGATTGGCATGATTGAGCCCAAACCTTCAAACAGACATCGTTTCATTCTGGTGGATATTCATTACTTCACAAAGTGGGTTGAAGAGGCGTCATATGCGAACGTGACCAAGCAAGTTATTGTGAGGTTTATCAAGAATCAGATCATATGCCGGTATGGAGTGCCAAGTAAGATCATTACTGATAATGGATCGAACTTGAATAATAATATGGTGGAAGCTATTTGCAAGGACTTCAAGATTGCACATCATAATTATTCTCCCTACAGACCCAAGATGAATGGGGTTGTTGAAGCTGCGAATAAGAACATCAAGAAGATCTTTCAGAAGATGGTTGTAACATATAAAGATTGGCATGAGATGATCCCATTTACTTTGCATGGGTACCGTACATCCATCCTCACTTCAACAGGGGAAACCCCTTTCTCTCTTGTTTATGGCATGGAAGTTGTGCTCCCTTTGGAGGTTGAGGTATTGATGGAAGCCAAATTGACTGAAGTTGAATGGTGCCAAACCAGATTTGACCAGTTGAATTTGATTGAAGAGAAAAGATTGACTACCATGTGTCATGGTCAGTTGTATCAGCAGAGAGTGAAGAAGGCTTTTAATAAGAAGGTCAAGCCTCGTGTGTTCAGAGAAGGTGACCTCGTGCTCAAGAAGATCTTATCTTTCAAACCTGATGCTAGGGGCAAATGGACTCCTAATTATGAAGGCCCATATGTTGTTAAGAGAGCATTTTCAGGTGGTTCTTTGATTCTTACAACTATGGATGGTGAAAAGTTCATGCGTCCTGTGAACGCTGATGCAGTTAGAAATACTTCGCCTAAAAAAGAAAAGAACAACTCGCTAAGTTGAAAACTCGAAAGGGAGGCTTAGGCAAAAATAAGCGTCTCGATGGATTGAAAACCCGAAAGGGAGATCCAGGCAAAAGTTAGAGACATAAAATAGAAAATTTATCCTGGTAGATTGAGTACCCCACCTTGGGGAAATCTAGGCAAAAATTAGGGATTATGGCAAGTAATTGTAGTCGGTTGGTCCTGATCATTGAAGCAGTTTTGAGCAGTCATTTGGTTCTGATTCATCGTTCTCAACCAAAGACAAACACAATGGATTTTAAAGTTGGTACGGAGAGTAGTGATCATTGTAATCAATGTAGCCCTTTTTCCTTGTAAATTACCATTTCAAACTTTGTAAATATCCACGAAGTCCCGCCATTTGCGGACTACCATTCTATTAAATAAAGTTGAGCTTTTATCCAATTGTTTCTATTCTTATTTGTTTCTGTTTTAAAATTGAATTTTTATGATGATAGTTTTGAAATAAATAAATAAATGAATAATCATTTTTCAAAAAGGAATGTCAACAGCAATCTCAAAGACAGTAAGTCTTGATGTGTGAAGCATTTGTTGGTCTTCCTCGAACATTTGGTGACTTTATCCTCCCCAATAGTTCGTCATTCATCCCCATCATGGTTGATAAGTTTCTCCCCGAGTAATTTATCATTCCCCAATAGAGTTGGTGAGTCTCTTCCCCAGCTGAGATAATGATTTGTTCCTTTTACAATTCATTCTTTCCCGACTGAGGCGTTCATGTTTCTACATTTCCCAATTTGTGAATTGATGAATGAGCCCTGGTTTTGTCTTGGAACCTTTATTTGGTCTCCAGTTCCCCAGCGATTTGTTGCATAGCAGTGACAGCTTCTCCCATGGGTGAGTCGGCAAATCCTTGTTGTGCCTTGGGATTGGTTTATTTCTCAATCCCCAAGAAGAATCTGATGATTGTTAAAGAAGTTTTTGTGGTCTCTAATTTGACAGATCATTATTTCCCCAGCAAAAGCTCCACAGAGATGGAATCCTCAATAGAGTGTCTGTTTCTCCTCACTCAGAGTTTTATCTCTTGATGGTGACTTAAGACCCCATTGGACTTCCATCTCTTGATAGAAGCTCTTTCCCCGGAAGTGCTTGATTCTAAGCAGTATTGGTGGTGTCCCCTGCAAGGTTGTCTCCCATTTGATATGGTGTTGACTTAAAATTCCTTGCATCATGGACTTGGTAGATCCTCAACATTTTTGGGTTGAATGCATGTTCTCCATGTCCTTCCACAACCAGAGTTGAATTCATCTTGCAGTTAGGATTCTTATATCCTTGAGGATTTATTTTCATCCCTGGCAGGTCCTCCAGTTGGTGCTCCATCTTGTTGAGATTAGTCGAACACCTATTTGTGATGATTCATATCTTTGTTATTTGTATCCTTTGTGCTCGCTTGTCATCATAATCATACACATACTCATGCATATACATGCATAAAACACAACATCAGATATTTCATTGTGCATTTTATTGCATTGATTTTTCTTCTGATCCTCTGCCTTGGTGATATTATCTCACCATGCAGATTTATTATGTCTGTCCTACATCAATTGTAGAGTGTCAGCCCCCTTTAAGCAGAAAAAGTTTATCTTTTCTCATTTCCTCATTGATTTATTTCCTTGTGGATGATTATTATTTCACTATTCTTCCCCCAATTCATTATCTGGATGGAACCACTCCCCTTGAGTTATATCCTCATTGGATCGAGTCTTGTTTGACCGTTTCTTTCTAGTTCTTACCTAGATAGATATTTTGGTCCCCGAGAGTTTATTGCCCAGTAACTGGTAATATTCTTCTTTGTGTTGAGTATTTTACCTGTGTTAATTTACCCAGTAACTGGTAAAAGGTAATTTACTTCCTTATTTTTCTCCAGCGGATTCGTTTTCGTTTCCTCGGCAAGTTTATCCTTGATATGTTCATCTTAACCGATGACGGATATTCTTCTTCGTTGATCTTCTACCTAGTAAAAAGGTAGTTGTAATTCCTACTTTCCCCCGAAGAGTTCATCCTTGATATGTTCACTTTAACCGGTGACGAATTGTCTCTTTCTTAGGTCTTCTACCTAGTAAGAAGGTAGTTGTAATTCCTATTCTCGGTATTCTTTCCATTAAATGGTGGATATAAATCATATTATCCCCTCATAGTTCATTCTTGATATGTTCACCTTAATCGGTGACGGATTTTCTCTTTCATTGGTCTTCTATCCCTACAGATAGTTGTAAACCCTATTTTTCCCGGCAGTTTATCCTTGATATGTTCACCTTAACTGATGATGGATATTTTTCCTTTGAGTTTATCTTTGATATGTTCATCTTAATCGGTGACGGATACTCTCTCTTTGGTCTTCTTCCTAGTAGTAGGTAGTTGTAATTCCTATTTGGCTTCTTTTCTCCAGTAAGTCATTCTTACCCAGTAACCGATAATGAATGTGCTTCTTTTTTCAACGAGTCATCCTTGATATGTTTACCCTAACCGGTAACGGATGTCCCTCTGTTCAAGTTTATTATCTTTTTACCCAGTAACTGGTAATAGATAATATATCTCTTTTACTCCTGTGTTGAAGTTTCTTCTTCCCCAGTTGAGTTTGGTTTCGTAATTCTTTGAGAATTCGAATCCCCTCTTGCGTTTAAGTATTTAAGCTTTGTTCTAATTTACGCATTTCCCCAGCGGATGTGTCTTGATGTAATGGTGTTATCCCGATACATGCAGATTTTCCTTTCTCCCCAGTCTGAGTCTTTCCATTAATTTATTTTCATGGAAACTCCCCTCGCATCTCCAATAGTTTTCAAGTCGTAGCCTGGCCTACGCATAGATTTTATCCCCATATTCTTTGTCTCCCCAGTGAGTTTTCCTTATGGGATTCATCATGCTCTTATGGACTTTCAGTTTCTCCGGATTCTTTTCCTTTGTGGCAATATATTCCCCACAAAGATTCTTTTCGCATTTCACAACATATGCATCATGAGGTCTCTTAGGGACCAAAATTTGTTTCTAGATGTTGTTATTTAAGAACATTCTACTGAGTTGATACGAAGATTTTAACCTTCACATCCTTAGCTATAATGTCCTTAAATAAGGGCAGCTGTAAGACCCCAATTTTGACCCTAAGATCCCTCATGCTATCTCATCATTTGCATTGGCTTTGGGATCACACATTGGCATCCTCCTTACCCGTCATTCATTGGGTTTGCATTGGGAGAGATCACCAAGCACATTTGATTATATGATACTTTATTTTATTTTTTCTTACTAACCAAAATACCAAAAATATATCTATATATATCTTTGTTTCTTTTATAGGTAGTGTGTGCATCCATATGTGCCCTATCAAGCTCACAACTAGGGTTTGAGACCCTCAAAGCAAAGAGATCAATCCAACAATGGTCCACATTGGTTCGAAACATCATATATGGATCCCCATGTTCTTCATTTGTAATTTTGATCAAGAATTCATCAAGAGTTTGAATCTTGTTTTCCTTGGAATCCCTAGTTCATATAGGTATCTTGTGTGACTTCCTCGGCAAGTTTCTTCAACAATTGGTCAAAGATATCAAGGGATACTTCATTTTACATCAACTTCCAAGGACTATAACTTGTTAAATTTTTACGATATGAAGGTCATATAAATGTCATGTTCCAAGAGGAAACATTATAGGTCAAATCCAAATGAGAAATGTCAAAATCTACTTGAAAGGTCATGTTCCAAGAGGAAACATTATAGGTCATTTTAGACCATTACTATTGAACAAGCAATTTTTCTAAACTTCTAAAATCCATAACTCCCTCAGGCCAAATCCAAATGATGTAAAATTTGTGACCAAATTGAATAGGAATGAAAGAGATACAACTTTGGTGAAGGAACCATTTCCATTGGAAGCTCATAGCAAAAGTTATTTAAGGTGGAAGAAGTGGTCATTTGACTTGGTACTTAGAAAATTTTCAACCATGTTTGATTTCTCAAACTTCCACCTCAAAATTCATCATGATCCAAGCTCCAAATGGAAAAGTGTTCAATATCAAAGTTGTTCCCCTTGATGTTGCCTTTCCAAAATCATCCAAGATCATTTCATTTGGACAAGAATTGAGGGACTTGTGCATGGTTCCTTTGTTGGGTTTGTTTTGGCAACTTTTGCACTCAAATGATGAATTCTTTTTGCATGCTTCCATGTGATAACTTCAGTATCAAATGTGCACGAATTGGAAGTGGATTGCATCATTGATTGGGCCTAATTCAATGCTCATGCACCCATGCACAACATTGCTATTTTTTACATTTTTTGGATTGGTGTATAAATGAATCATGTAGCATATAAATACAAGTGCATTGCTTCAAGAATAACACACAAACCCTGCCCAAGCCTTGCCAAGCTAACTCAGAACCCTACTCCATAGAATTCCTTGATGATTTCTTTGAAATTGAGTTTGAATTTCTCCTTCTATTTTGGGATTCAAACTCCAAGGATTCATTGCCATTTTCATCTCAATTGATCACTACAAGCATAAGGAGGAATAACCAAGTGGATTCACATTAAGATCAACCCAAACCACTGCTACCCGGAGGTGATTTTTCCAAACTTCAAGCCTTCGATTCTCTCTCAATTCTCCACTTCTCTCTTTGATTATTAGTTGTCTGAAGTCCTACCAATGTATGCAACAAGATTGAGTTGCTTTGAGGTAAATTAGAAGCAACTCAGATCATGTACCTCAAAATTCAATTCCTCATATCTCTCAATATATTTGGAATTGGACAAAATTGAGGCCAGGTTCGAGCTCCTAAGCTTTTTCTATTTAAAATAGTGTCCTTACTTTTCATTTTCTTGATGGTTGAGGGTGGACCAGTCCGGTGAGGTCCACCAGAGCTAAGGCTTCGGTGATGTGTTGGCAATTTTCCAACCATTTGATCTTGAGTCCACGTTCTAATCTTGATCGCTCCTTCTAATTACCATCCTTGGGCGTGCGTTGACTATGGAACATGGTGGATGATACGCGCTTGGCCATCAGATCTGCCCCCTCAATTGATGAGGGAGATCTGATGGCCCTCATTTTTTTCTATTTTCTTTTTTAATTCTGATTTTCCATTTAATTCATTTATTTTATTTTATTCATATAAATTTCATTTTTAATCCAAAAAATATGGGACTTTCACAAAAAAAAATTAAATATTTTCCTCTTTCATCATTTTTTGGATTAATTTTGATATTTTTCATGAATTAAATGATTTTTGAGTTGTTTTAAATATTTTTAAAATACTTCTAACTTTCTAAAAATATTGAAATTTTTTGCCTAAGATCCTTTGACCTTGCTTGACCTAGGATAAATCCCTTGGCCATTTATTTGGTGTTTTGAAGGGATTTGAGATTTTGTCTATTTTAAAATGCATTTTTAATTTGATTTCTAATTGAATGATTGTGTGAAAATTATGTTGAGCCATTTTTATGGTATTGTGATGTTTAACTTTCTGTTTACCCTTGATCATGGTTGATTTGACTTTTGTTTGACCAATACTATTGGATTTAGGGGATTGATGAAATGTATATTTCATCTCCCAAAATGAATGGATAGTATTAATCAGATGAAATTCCTCTTATGATAAATTTGGGTTTCTATTTCCCCTTCCCTCTTCATCTTCATCCTTATTCTTCCCCAATCCATCATTGACCAATAAAATCTCTTCATGTCTAATGCTAGTTAATTCATCAATGACCTTGTGTCAGATGAATCAACATCAGTCAGACTGAGATAGGTCCTCCCCATTTCTTTTAGTGTGTGGTATGTTTTAGGAGTTTGGTTCCTTGTACCAAATCTCTAACATGCATTAACACCTAGATTTTTATTGTCTGACCTCAGATAGTTCTGACTTCTACATAAGTCCAATTATGATTGCTTGACATAGAGCTAAATTTCATCAAGCAGGCATAACATTCTAGTAAGTGAGATTGTAAGTCTCCCATTCTCCATGGCATTGTGTGAAGACTTGACCTTCTTTCCTTTCATGAAAATTAGTGGCATACTTGTTGGTTTATCCAAGTTGGAGCGCTTCTCATGGATGATGTCTTGGTTCAAGGATTCATACTTGTGAATGATGGTTAAGTGTTCTCCAAAGAATGAATTAACAATTAAAACTCTTCACTAACATTTGACTAACTCTTTTTATTAATTTTACTTTACTTTCAAGTCATTTACTTAATACACTTTAAATTTCAGTACCTTTATCATTCATCTGCCATTTACATTTCATGCAACTTGTTTATGTTTCAGTCCTTTTCACTTTGATCATTTGAGCCATATCCTGTGATTGTATATATTATTTGTTTGTTTTGATTTTGTTTGTGGTCTTAGGACCTTAAAACACATAATAACAACAAAAACCCTAAAAAATATATTGGTGGACTGTTAGACTTGATCTGAACTTTTGGACTTAGGATACGCAACTTCCCTATGCTTTGAGGACTTGGCCAATGCCACTATCTGAGACTGAGTTATCCTTACCTATGCCTTCCATCTGATGCAAGAGCCTTGATTTACTTTGAATCATCTTTCACCTTGACTTTGTCCTTATTTGCTATACTGCTATTATTGTTGATGTCTGATGATTGTTCTGAGTTGACCAATGGATATTTTCATCTGATGCCTTGGAGGAATTCGAAGACTGCTAGCTATTGGATTGCTTGCTTGGATATTCTGGATATATTTATTTGATACCATGGTCTTCATATAATTGCTTGGATATTGCTTATGCTTGTTGCTTGCTAAAGTCCAAAAGGAAAACGAGTTTCTATATGACATTCTTGTCTGTTGGATTGCATCCCATTGGTCAGATCTTTTCAACCCTTAACTTTTAATTTTTGTCTAGGATAGTCCCTTCATCTCCTCCCACTTCTTAAATTTCAAAATCTTTCCCTCTTTTCAAAAACCTTATTTGCTTGTGATTTTTAACTTAGACATGTTTTAATAATTAGAAACGTTGGCCTTATGTCATTGAACTTTTAAAACCTTTTCTTAAATCAAACTTGTGAATGAACTTAACCATATTGACTTTAATTTCAAAAATACAAAAAAAACTAACAAACCTATTCAAAACTTTGTCCTTTTGTGCCTCCCGGTTAAACTTTTGTTAAATCAATTCACAAACTTCTTTGAAATTTTTATCACGAACTACGAGGTTTTGATCCCTCATTTTTATGTTGGTACGTAGGCATAAGACTGAAGGTCTTTTCAAACAAAAATATAATAAATGAATTCTTTTCTAATCCCCCCACTCTATATTTCATCAAACATCATTTTAACCAAATCACTTTCACACAAAAAGGGCCCCCTAGGAGTACCTAGGACACTTTGGGTACTAACACATTCCCTATATGTAACCAACCCCCTTACCTGTAATCTCTGACATTTTATTAGTTTTTGATTTTAAAACTTCTTATCTTTGGGTTTTGTTCGTACTTTTGCGTTTTTCCTTTGGAAACAATAAAAGTGTGGTGGTGACTCTGGTTTCATTGACGTCAAGTTTATCCATAGCTTGATGATCATGAATTTACCGCTACATATTAGACCTTAAATTTAGGTACCCAAATCATCTTGGGTCCTTGTTTGTTAGTTTCATAAACATTTTTCTTCTATGTCTTAGAGACATAGACCTTTTCAGGTTTAGACAACATTTTTGCTTTGTGTTCACGGTGTTTTTTTGTGAAAATATGAATGTCGATGTCCTTCTTTACTTTCATGACTTTTTTTGATAAAGCATTACATTATAGTGTGTCCCTCCTTTTTGCAACAGTTGTGTTTTAGAGCTTTATAATGATAGGTAGTTTTGGTGTCACAAAAGTTATCAAAGTTTTTTATTGTAACTATTTGATTCCACCACTAGAAAACAAACATTTTATAACACCATATTACAACGGTCTTCTTGTTAACCGTGGTAATAACTCTTTTTTGGACGCTTTTTTTCTTGTTATTTACTAAAGGACATTTGAACACCGTCAAAGTTAATAATTGTGGTGAAATGTACTTGGAGTGTAAGGGTTCGAATCCCAGCACCAATAATTTTCTATTTTTTCGTTAAAAAATGGGCTTGTTCTTGTATATCATCACAGTGAATATTATCAACTGTGGTGTAAGGTGCTATCATTTCATCATGGTTCTTATTATCAATTGTGGTGAAAGGTTTTACATATTTATATATAAGAGAAATTATCTCTCGCTTTAGTACATAACAACTATCTCTCTTAAAATAAAACCCTAACATCTTTCCCACTCGTCTCTCTCATATATCCTAATCTCCATTAACGTTTCGACAACCTTTCTTTACAAACATGTAGAATGGAAACCCCAAAATCATACAGCGGACTCGTCTTTTTCAAAGGGTTACCTTTGTTGCATCAAATCTTAGGAAATGGCTACGTTACAGATTCGTCTTCATAATAATTTATGTTTCAAAGTATGTTTAGAATTTACTTAATATGAGTGAGTGTATAACCTAAGAAATGAACTATGTTGTTTATGTATCATCGTTTATATTTTAATAGCTTGTTTCATAATGTTTTTAGGATAATATGACGTGTATAACTTAATATGAGTGAACTTTCTACTGGTTTTGACTTATATGTATGAAAGGTGAATGAAAAGTTTAACGAGGATGAAGCTAAAGGGAGCGTTGTAAACTTGTTTGAAAGACCCAAAATGACATCCATTCAAATTTAACACAAGTTTGCATCTCTCACTTCAGCTTCACCTTCCTTTCATTTCGGGTGCCATTCCGGGATAGGTACGTTTCAGAAACATTTTATAAGTTGATATGTTGTTGTTGTTAGTAATAAAAGTTGTATGTTGTATGTAGTTTATGTTATTTTGTTGATGATTCTATTGTTGTTAATAAGAGTTGTTTATTTTATCTTGTATGTTGTTTAAGGTTTGTTGTTGATGAACGTTATTGTTAAGGTTTATTTAGAAGATGAGTTTATTATATCTTACGTGGTTTGAATTTTTTTCCAACCATTTACTGAATATATAACTTTTTTAATTGCATTAGAAATTTTAATATGATATATAAAGTTATATTAGAAAACAAGTTACACCGTTCAATGCTAGACAAGAATTCTTTAACCCATTATTTGCATTTTGCTCTTTAATGGTTAAGACTTGGTTTAATACTTCTAGTTCTTCAACTGCCCATTTCCCCATATCTAATTTTGTTTGTAAAGTAAATAATATTTTGCAAAATAAACTAGAGGTGAAGGAGGGGGAGGTTGAAGAACTATGAGCGTTGAAACAAAATCTAATCGTTAAAGAGCAAAATGCAGATAATTGAATGAAGTATTCTTGTCTAGCATTGAACTTGTTCTTCTAATATAGCTTAATTTGTCATATTATAATGTTCTAGATTAGATTGAAAATTTATATGTTTAGTGAGCATTGGCAAAATAAGTATTCCACACTAATTTATAATAAACCCAGTGTATATATCACAATGGTTGTTTAGCACAACCGTTGTTAAATGTCATGCGTTAAGCATATCACAACGGTTATTTAAAGTATTTGTTGTGATATGTAGGAAACTACCTAATTTATAATAACTGTCGCATGACCGTGGTGGAAAGCATCATACTTACAACCATCCCTACCTCACAATGGTTGGTCAGACGTGATAATATTCCTTTTCCAACCGTTGTGAAATGTCATTTATGTAGTAGTGTTTATAGCCAAGATCGATTTTATTGTAGGATGATCTTTGATTACCTGACAAATATTTTAAGTTGTCTCTTCCTTTTGTGAACTTTACAAGTGGTTTTTGAAGATCTTAAATTAAATTTTTCAATTTATCACATTTATTGAACTTGTCAAGTTCGTCACCTTCTCTTGAAGTCTAACGATTTTGAACTAGATCATTTTGTTTCTCTCTAAGTATTATTATCTCTCTTTCAAGGATTTTATTTTTTAAGTTCAAAAGAGGAGATATTATCTTTAGATAGAGAAACAACTTGTTCTAATTTGTTCATTTCTTTTGTTAGTTTCTTGCAGATTTTAAAAATATCATGATAGGATAATTGAGAAGTTACCTCATTATCTTTATGGTTGGCCATAAGACTGATGCTATAACTTTTTCTTCCTCTTCATCGTCCAAGGGTACCACGTCATCATCTTCCAATGCAACATAAGCTTTGGTCTTCATTTTTGTTTTGAGATTTTCTAAATTTTTTATTATCCGTTTTGAAAAGGGGACCATATGGTTTGATGTGCCCTTTAGTTCTATAATTGTAGCATGTTGGAATGAATGACTTATTCCCCTCATCCCTTTCTTGTTCTTCCTTTTATTTTTTCTCATTCTTCATGAATTTCTTGAAGTTTTTACTATGACAACCATGTCACCATCAGGGAGAGCTTACAAACTAACTCTGATGTTTAAAAGATTTGATTACCCAAGTAAAAATTATTCATCAAAATACGTGAATTTATCATCATAAAAAAAGGGGGAGATTGTTAGAACAAGTTACGTTCTGCAACTATCCTTGAGTTTTAATGATAATAAAGCTTAATATGTATAGTGGATTATTTTATACTCTAATCATTTTGTTAAGTGTGCAGACCATAGAAAATAAATTATGACTTTGAAGAAGTCAACTTTGGACGACCAGACTCTGAACTATAGACGCGCTTTGAACCAAAGGAAGAAACAAAGACGTGTTTAAATAAAAGTCAAGCCTCTAGATTACCAAGTCAACACTACTACAAGAATCTATCCAGAATGACTCTGATAAAGACTATGATAAGTCAAGCCTATGAAGTCTCAAGACTCTGAACTTTATAGACTCTGAAGTCTCATTTTCACTAGATTCTGAAGACAAGCTTTGAACTTTATTCAAGCTTCATCAACTTATATATGAAGCCTCTGATTAGAAGTTAATGACTTAAATAAGAACACGTGGCAAGAATACAATCAGTACAGAAGTAAATATCTTTTCCATTACCACAAAGATCAGGAAAAAGAACAGTATTATTATACTAACATAGTTCCTTTTGTCTCATCCTCACCCACTCTATGCTGCAAGCGCCACTCTACTGTTGTAGAAACAAGTAACCTTCATACAACTTTGATATTGAGGATATCCCAACTTCACCCTCCAACAGAACTATTCACCATCCATATAAAGAGGTATTGGAAGTTTGAAAACGTAACAACACTTGAGAACATTACACACACGAGAAGAGAAAGAAATAAAGAAGTGTTTTTATACTAAGAAAAATACCACGCTCATACTCTTAGAACACTTTCTTAAATATATTTATTTAATGTAATATTTGATTTTGAAATTCTGGTATCAGATATGAGATGTCAAAGGTAATGTCACAACACTAATATCTGAGTTATGCAAACAGGATAAAGATAAAGAATTGTAATGCAAGAGACACAAGCAATTGTTAACCCAGGTCGGTCCAACTCACCTACATCTGGGGGCTACCAAGCCAGGAAGGAAATCCATTATAATAGAATCAGTTCAAAGACTCTCTGTACACTTCAACAAGTTGCAGTCTTTCTCACCTAATCTCTACCCGTGCAATTTCTACCTAAGCACTCTTAGATATGAGAACCCACTCACTTCCCTTCAATCACACCTGTGATTTTAAAAAACAACTCCTTGTGAAAAGAAAACACTTTTCAATAACACACACTTGATTTTACTTCACAGTTTCAATCAAGTAGACACACACTTGATCTTGCTTAATAGCTTTGATCAAGTAGACACACACTTGATCTTGCTTAACAACTTTGATCAAGTAGACACACACTCTTGCTTATAAGCTTAGAGTGACAAATTACAACCACAAATCAGACCAATTCAATCATCTATGGATGACTTGAATGGCTTACAAGTCTCACGACTAAACAAGACACAAACCCTAGCTCTCTCTCAGTATTTCGCTCAGTATTGATTGTGTGTCAAATCAGGTTTTCCAAGTCCCTTTTTATAGAAGCTTTCAGTTGGGCTTGACATCTTGAAAACCCTAAACTATTTTCCAATTAAATCTTCTCATGACAACTGGTTAGATCTCCTTGGAAAATAAGTAAATCAGGTTGTAATCAATGATTGAATGCGCCTGCAAATCAGATCTTCAATCATACACAGATTGCCATTAAATGCGCAATCACAAAACACCAGACATTCATACTGAATGTTCTGTGTACAGGATGTCATGACATCGGGTCTGACATCCTGGAACAATCCTGCATAATTCCATAATTCCATTTATAATTTCCAGTAGGTACATACATAACAGATGCCATGACATTGTGTATGACATCCTGAAACAATCCTGCATAATTATGTTTTCCATTTAAACTCCAACAGGTACACAATACCAGATGCCATGACATGGTGTATGACATTCTGAAACAATCCTGCATAATTATGTTTTCCATTTAAACTCCAGCAGGTACACAGATATCTTAAGTTAAGACATCACATGCAACATCTTGTGAACACTCTTTGTTTTACCAAAATTGCTGCCAACACCTAGAACCAACAAACTCCCCCTTTGGCAAATTTTGGCTAAAACATATATCTGTCTTTTTTGTTCATAAGAGAAAACACATCAGCAGTTAAACAGCATAACAGCAGTTTAAGCAACAGCAGAAGCAAACATAATTACTAGCTATAGCTACTAGTAATACACAGAAGCACAAGGGTACTTCTTCTCCCCCTAAATCTGTGCTACACAAACAGAATTACTAGTTATAGATGCAACTAGTAAGACACACAAATGCACAAGGGTACTTCTTCTCCCCCTAAATTTGTGCATCACAAACATCTCCTTTAATAATAACAACACCTGTAACAATCAGAATATCATTCTGACATCTGCTTCAACATCACCTGTGCACCACATCAGACATCCCCTTTGACATCTGTAAACAGAACAGCATTCTGTCTTACATCATACACATCTCCTTTCATCTGTTCACCTACATCAGCACATACATCTCCACATCAGCTCCACATATTTGACTGCTTCCACATTAACACTTTTCCCCCTTTTTAGTCAAAATTTGACCAAAGGTGACCAATTGGACAAAATAAATGTCAATTAGCCTAGCAGAGAAAGTCACAGCAGATGTTATAACATTAAAAATGTTAAAACATAATTGTTAGGAGATACAAAACCAACATTATACACAGCTGTGATAGCTGAGATAATGAGAAATCCATGGAACTCATTAAGAACCCAAATATTACATAAAGGCATCAGTAAGGACTGCCACAAATTACACACATTAAAACAAAAAAAAACAAATTCTTCAACATCAAAACAGCAAGGGAACTAGTCTTCATATAAGCACACAGAACAGCCAACCCAACCCAGTCTTCATCACAGCACACACAGTCTTCAAAACAGGGAGAACCATTACCTCTTAATCTGAGGAAGAAGTATCATCTTCACCTTCAGAATCAAAGCTGCCACTAGATTGAGCATTGAACCTCTTACTTGAGGTATTGGCATATGAATCTTTGGTCTCAACAGCCTTCTCCTTCTCTTCCTTCTCTAGGCTACTAATAAGAACCTCCAAAGCCTCTTTTCTTGCCTTGGCAACCCTTATACCATTATCCAGTTCCTTGCAGGTTTCCTTTAATTGATCAATCAAGCTACCTTGAGATGCAGGCTCCTTTCTGGCAGATGTCATGACAACATCATTGACATGACTTCCCTCAAACAGCTTGTAGTGAATGGATAGTGGAGGCTTTCTTCTGCTAGGAATGTCACTTGTATTGAGAATTCTTGGTTGTTGGCTCAAGATAATACCACAAATGATGGATGGGAAGGCAATGGGCAGCTTCACTGCATTTGTGGAGGCATGTCTGACAATTTGATCAAACATAAACCTTCCAAAGTCAAAGTTTATCCTGGTTCCAATAGCATAAATGATTCTTCCAAGACCAATGGAGATGGTTGAGATATGATTAGTAGGCACCTAGTTGGCTGAACCAATCTTATGCAAGATGGCATATTTGACAGTTAGCTTGCCAGCTGATAGGTGATTCCTACTAGGCCATTCCTTAACTTGGCCAGCTGTAATAGTCCTACAGACTTCATTGTATGTAGCCTCTAAATCCACTCCTCCATCAGTTCCTCTCCCTAGGAACTTGTTGATTATGGTTGGGGAGAATCTCACACATCTACCTCTTACAAAAACTTTACAAAATTCCTTGCTACTCTTTTCTGAAATATCCTCAGGGATATTCACAACAAATTCTTTTACTAACCCCTCATAACATTGGGGTAAACCAACAACAGTTTTCATAAGACCAGCAGCCTTAATTAATTCCATGACTTCCTTCACCTCAACAGCCTCCTTTCCCAGCTCTCTTTCAACAGCTACCCTCCTCTGAATGACAAACTTCCATTTTGCAGCACCATCTTCTAGATGAAAAGAGATATTGTCTAAGTGCACAACTCCCACTTTGGCTGGGGACTTTTTAACAGCCTGCCTTTTAGCAGGGGAGATGTCTGGGACATCGTCTTCGACATCCTCTTCAGAGTCAGAACTCTCTCTAACTTTCCTCTTCCTAACCTCCACTTTGCTCCATGATTTGGAGGGTCCTACACCAGCAGTCTTCTTCCTAGTTCTGGCTGTCATCATTTCATCCACAGTCTTCCCTTTTCTGGTCTTCAATTTCCTAGCAGCACTTGGTTTTACATGATGAACCAAGGTGTCATCCTCTTCCTCATAACTTTCTTCCTCTAGATTAATAACATTCTCAGCAGGCTCATGAGAATCATCTAGTGGTTTCTTACTAGGCAAGGTTTTACCTATAGAGCATAATCCTTCAGCAGCCCCTTCTTTCTCTGATCTAGATGAGTCATCATCTTTCTCAGCTTGGGGTTCCACCTCAGGTGAGGGGTCCCTTCTAGACAGAGGGGTAGAAACACCCTTGACTGCATGCCCTTCATTTAGAATCCTAGTTACTAGGTTCCTAATGGCATGATAAGCATAGTGCATGTCATCTTGATGAGGAGATTTATCAGGAATGTTACCTTGCTTACTTCCAGCCATGGAAGAAGGGCCTGGGGCGTCACCTGGTATCACACAAAGAGGAGTAACGTTCAGCACGTCTTCATCTAGAAACTCCATGGAGGGAGTCCTTGCATGATGAGTGGGTTTTGAACCAGAGGATGAGGGATGTTGAGACATTTTGTTGAACTTTTGAGAAAAATTTCTTTGCCCTAGCAGAGGTTTTCTGAGAAGTTGGATGAAGATGGAATTTGCTGTGTTTAGGTAGCGTGTGGAAATGGCATAGATACTAGTTCCAATACTAGGTAATGATTCACCATTTATGTGGCTCTTTCTTTTTTAAGTGGGCAAACAATATTTTTATTACATTTTCCACTCCACATTAATTGCCATAACTTTACAATAATCCAAATCCCCAATTTCCCTCTTACATATTCAAGCTCATTATCATCCAAACCCCTTGCAAATTTGTCAGCTAATTGCATTTCATGCTGTAGAGCTATGAATTTGTCTTCCACAAATTCTCTAATGGAGTGATGACAGAAATTAATGTGCTTGATCCAACTGTGCTGAATAGGATTTTTGGACATAGTTGTAGCATTCAGGTTGTCATAGTACAATGTCATGACATCGTGTGTGACATTGTATGCAATCATCAGTAGTTTCAACCAGCCCTGTGTAACACCCCAAAATTTGTCCTCCTCATTCATGCATTCATTTAGCATTTCATATTGCATTTCATCATGTTAATCAGAATTAGATCCGGAAAAAAAAAAAACAAAAAATAAACAAAAAATAAATAAATAAATAAAAATAAAAATAAAAAAATAAAAAAAATATAATAAAAAAAATTTGGACTTGGGTCTCTCTCATTTGAGCCCACAAAACCATGAAATTCAGTCTATAAATACCAAGGCTTCACTTGAGAAAAAGGGAGAGAAGCAAAATACTCTGAGGTTTCCTTGAAACAAAACCCTTGACAAAACCTGGAGAGAAACCTGACAGAGAACTCAGAGTAACCCCCAGGAAGCTCTGAAAAATTCAATCTGACTCACACACTTTCATTGCCTTGCAAACCCAGCCGTGCCATTTGATTTCAACCGGTCTCTCCATCAGTTTTTGTGAGGGCTCACAGACTCTTACAGAGATGGTTTGCGTGGTTTTCCCACTTTATTTGTGGGATACCCCCTGGAGGTTCATTCCGATTACCTGTACTGACTCACTTTTCTTTGATGGCATTAGCTTTGGAGGTCCCTGGGTTTCTTACTCCTTTAATTGCTATTACTTCGGATCTTCATCCGTGTGGTACTTTTACCTCTTTTCCGCATTTTATCGCTTTCTTAGCTGGAAGACCTCGATAGGAGGCATTTGTTTTCTTTTGTTTATTTACTTCTGAGCCCCTTGTTGGCACATTTACTTTATACATGTTTGTTTTGTATGTGTTCGTATCCCTGCAGGTAGCGCGGTTCCTTCATCAAGGATTGTCTTTTTGCCCTTGAGCATCCCAAACCCTAAAACCCAAAGCAACACGTAAACTCCTTCTACTACAGGCGAGTAAGTCTCCAAAGGTCGAGCATCCGGTAGATTGCGTAGTGACGTCGTTCGTCCAAAACCCAATCCATAACCCCATAGTTAGCCGAACTACGTTTTGCTCTGATTCTCAGGCCAGATGAGATACGTAGGCATAAGACGTGATGTCTTAGCGAGCACACATCCCCCTAACCCATAGGTAGCCGAGCTACGAAGACTCTGATTCTCATATTCAGACGAGATACGTATGCAGTGGATGCGACATCCGCGCGAGTCATTTTCATTTAACCCTTTTTTTTGGTAAACAGCACAAGATAAACTCACACCCTTTAGACAAGAACTACAAAAATGGATCCCGTAGAGTACTACGGATGCGTAGGGGTGCTAATAACTTCCCTTCGCATAACCGACTCCCGAACCCAAGATTTGGTTGCGAGACCCCGTCTTGTCCTTTCCTTTTTCAGGTTTACTTCGAGCGTTTCCTTTCCCTCCTTTGGGATGAATAACGCACGGTGGCGACTCTTCTGTCATTTTCTTTCGCCGGTTGTTTTTTCGCACACTGTATTTTTCAAGTTGCGACAGCTGGCGACTCTGCTGGGGACTAAGAAGTTGACCTCTTGCTGGTCCATCTTCCCTAAGCGAGTCCCTCCTAGCTTGTGTGATTTCTTGTTTATTGGGTGTTCATGCTTTTGTACATTTATTTGCTTACCTGCTTGCATACATCTGTTGTATCTATTGGATTTGTTTGTTTGTTTGTTGGGATGGGATGTTCTATGAGAGATAAGCCCATTACCCAGGCTTGAGTGTACACACAGGTTTTAGAGTGGATGATCATGAGGCTTGCGTGGCATGTTGCTACGTTAAGTCGTTCGTGAAGAACCACACCCATACGAGGTTTCTTTTGGATATATTATGTCCTACGGATGTTCCATAACGACATGATATTCCTCTAGAAATTGTCGACTCTGGTGACCATTTCCCGAGAACTCAATCGAGGCCTCTCCTCCGAGACGTGATTATGTTAGCTCTGGTGGGCGCATTCTCGCTGATCAATCCGAGGACCCCGAGACTGGGAACTTGCTTTAGGATGTCCTGTTGAGGGGAGTCAGTGGAGGTCTTTTATCCCGTAATAATGCCAAACCTTCAGTGGTAAACGTATTATTCGCGACTGAAGGGCTGAAGCTGACGAACTTCTATTCTTAGAACCTACTAGTGAGGGGTGGGCTAAATTCAGGAAACCTTAACCTCCAACCAACCCGGTTTTCTGGAGCAGAGTTTTGGTCTTGTATTATATTCCTCAGTGAATTTCTCTCCAGGAAGTGCAACCTGACAGATGTTCAAGCGGATCCATCAATTCTGATTGACATGCCTTTGCATTGCATAACATCATCTGCATATTTGCATCCAACATCTCATGCTTATTCATTTGCAGGGTATTCCCTTTCAAAACGGGGGTGCCTTAAAACTGAACAAGCAGTGCATCGCATACCATGCATATTAACCCTTGTCTGTTTTGCAGGTGTCACCGCAGTGTCTAATGTTTGTTCCCTGTATCAGGCAGTTATTGGTCCCAAGCGAGTTCACAGATACCCGACAAAGGAAAACCGTCCACGACTAGCGATGGACCAAGTACAGAAAGAGCTGGCTGATACGCGTGAAAGGATGGATCAGTTCATGACATTGATGACTGGTATGGCAGCAGGTCAAGAAAAGCTGAGGGAATTGGTTGGGCAACCGAGGCCTGAGGTGGAGATACTAAATGCTGAGGGAAACCCTGGTAACCCTGGGAACGCTGATAACCCTGTGAACACTGGTAACGCGGGTAACGCAAATGCTGATGGAAACCCGGGTAATGTTGGCAACACAGGGAATGTTGGGAATGGTATTGGCGGAAGGTACGATGTGAATCAAGGAATTCGGATTAACGGGTGCCCCGTTACTGAAGATTATCAGTGTGATCAATTTTCTTTGCACGACGAGGCCCTCGAGACCACTCGCCGTATGGATGAGCTTGCTGAGAAGCTCAAATCTTTGGAGTCTCAAAATTCCTTAGGCTTTGATGTCACAAATCTTGGTCTGGTTCAGGGAGTAAGGATTCCTCACAAGTTCAAACCCCCTACTTTTGAGAAATACAACGGGGCTTCTTGCCCACGCACTCATCTCCAATCTTATTTGGGAAGGTTGGGAGCTCACACGGAAGATGAAAAGCTGTGGATGTACTATTTTGAAGACAGTCTAACTGGAGCTTCTCGTGAATGGTATTCTCATTTGTCTCGTACTACCATCAAGAGCTGGAAAGACTTGGCAGAGGCTTTTATCAAGCAATATCAATACAACTTGGACATGGCTCCAAATCGGACCTTGTTGCCAGGTATGTCTCAGACTGCCAAGGAAACCTTTAGAGAGTATGCTCAGCGTTGGAGACAGATTGTTGCGTCCGTCCAACCCCCTATGTCCGAAAGGGAGATGGCGGACATGTTCATGAACACTCTTCAAGGCAATTATATTGAGAGATTGGCTGCTTGCCCGTCAATCAGCTTTGCAGAGATAGTAATTGCTGGAGAAAGAATCGAGAGTCTGTTGAAGATGGGCCGAATTCAAGACAATAGTGTTTCCAACCCATCAGGTCCCAAGAGACCGTTTGCTGGTAACGGTCAGCGAAGAAAAGAAGGCGAGGCAAGCGTTGTGTATGCCGGCAGAGGCGGGGGTAGAGGACGCCCTAATTATTATCAAGATCAAGTGGCCGCAGTCACTATTCCAACACCTGTTCCTCAACCGCAATATCATCCGCAACAACAACCCAGGTACAACAATCAACAACAAGGAGGTAATCCGGGTCAGCAGAGACACTATCAACAACGTCCAAGGCAGACGGACCGGGTCATCGAGCCAATCCCAATGCCTTATTCAGTATTACTTCCCAAGCTGATTGACATGAATCTGGTTACGTTGAGAACTCTGGCCCCACCAATCGATCCCAATAATTTTCCTAGAGGTTATGATGTCAACGCCAAATGTGCTTTTCACTCCAACGCACCTGGCCATATTACAGATAATTGCAAGGCTCTCCAGTTAAAGGTACAAGATTTGAGAGATGCCCAGGCTATCAATTTTGCTCCGGTGCCTAATGTTATCCAGAACCCGATGCCGGCTCACGGCGGGCAGAGGATTAATGCTGTTGATAGTGGGGAAACTTTGAATTTGGTTTCTGATATGACTAAGGTGAAGACTTCGCTATCGGTGGTTAAAGACCGACTTCTGAAAGGACAGATTTTCCCGGGCTGTGGGGAAGAATGCAGAAATTGTCAAGCTGCCGAAAACGGATGTGACAGTTTGAGAAGGGGTATTCAACAACTGATAGATGAAGGTTGTCTTCAGTTCGATCAGGCCCGTCCAGTGAAGAATGATGTATCGACGGTGACGTTTTATTTCACTCCTGAAGAAATATATGTTCCCGAGAGACTCGCTCCGACAACAATATATTTCCCAGAAAATACAGAACCAGCAGCGGTGAACATCGAAAGTTCAGCACCAGTACCAATTTACTCTGACAACCCTCAACCGACTTTGGTTGGTCCAATCACCATCACGGTACCAGGACCTGTTCCATATGAGAAAGACAGTGCTATCCCGTGGCACTATGGGGCTGATATCTACTTCCAGGGGCAGAAAGTTAACGAAGAAGACATTGACATTGGTAGCTCCGCTGTAGACAATGTTGGAGGGGTTGGTGGCTTCACTCGCAGTGGACGCCTATTTGCACCATCAACATTACGCGCGAATACTGAAGTCGAGGCAGCTGCCAAGGCTAAAGGGAAACAGGTATCCACCGAAGAGGTTACTACTGAGGAAGATCCTCCTAAGACCGCATTCGAGAAGGAAGTGGATGAGTTTATGAGGATTATCAAGAAAAGTGACTACAAGGTAGTCGACCATCTAAATCAGACACCCTCAAAGATCTCCATTCTCTCACTATTGCTGTGCTCTGAGGCACACAGAGCAGCCTTGTTGAAAGTACTGAATATGGCCTATGTTCCACCGGAGATAACTGTTAACCAGCTGGAGTCGGTAGTTTCCAATGTAAACGCTAGCCGGGGGCTAGGTTTCACCGATAATGACCTGACACCTGAGGGCAGGAATCACAACAAAGCCTTGCATATCACAATGGAGTGCAAATGGGTGGTGCTTTCCCATGTTTTGGTTGATACAGGCTCTTCTCTGAATGTTCTTCCAAAGAAAGCCTTAATGAAGTTGGATTGCGATGGCATCATCCTGAGGCCAAGTAACTTAGTTGTGAGGGCTTTTGATGGCTCTAAGAGAGCTGTCTTTGGCGAAGTTGAGTTGCCAGTTAAGATTGGACCGCAGGTGTTCAAGAGCACCTTTTATGTGATGGATATCCAGCCTGCCTACAGCTGTCTGCTCGGTCGGCCTTGGATTCATGTTGCCGGTGCTGTTACTTCTACCCTCCATCAGAAGCTCAAATATGAACTAGAAGGTCAGATCGTCACTGTATGTGGTGAAGAGGATATTTTTGTTAGCCACCTGTCTACATTTAAGTATGTAGAGATGGATGGCGAGATGCATGAGATGCTGTGTCAGGGCTTCGAAACTACAAACATCAATGAGGTCGCGCCCGAAGCTGTCTTTTCACCTGAGTTTGAGAAGGTCGGGACTTCTATCTCTTCATACAAGCAAGCTGTCGAAGTGGTTAAAGCTGGTAATGCCCAAGGCTGGGGCAAATTTGTGGAGTCAGTCATCAAAGAAGACAAGTTTGGATTGGGGTATACTCCGGGGTCTCAGAAGAATGAAGTCGATACTCTCTCCAACGGGGGTTTGGTTTCTCCCCACATCGTCAATGCTGCAGATGAAGACAAGGCTGACAGCGACTGTGACGTAGATAGCTGGATTCGCTCGTGTGTCCCGGGAGAAAAGCTCGACAATTGGTCGTCTGAAAAAACCGTCCGGGTTACTCTACTGAAAGAGTGATTTTTATTGTTTTCCTTTATTACATGCATAATAAAGTCTTACACTTTGCCCAAGGTGTAACGGCTCATTTGTAGGGCCATCCATTTAGTTACGTTTCACAATTATTTTTATCATCAATAAAGGACGGCTTTTGCAAACAATTTTGTGTTCTCTTTCTTTCAGTTTTTTTTACTTTTTACAAAAAAAAATGGCAATGTTTCTTTTTTCGTTTTTCCTTTCTTTCAAAAAAAAACTCTCATTCTAAGGTAAAGCATGATCCTCCATCATGCAGAGCCGACCACTCGGATCTCACTGCTAACGACACTGCTATGGCCAAGTATGACTTCGACAATCCTATCTATCAAGCCGGAGAAGGGGCTGAGGAAGATTGTGAATTTCCTGAAGGGTTAGCCAGATTATTGAAACAGGAGGACCGAGCTATTACACCTTATCAGGAGGTGGTTGAGACCATCAATGTTGGTACCGAAGACGACAAGAAAGAGATCAAGATCGGGGCCAGTCTACAGGCCGAGAGGAAAGACCGTTGATCATGTACTTGACTGTGTTAGAAAGGTCAATGGGTTGTGTGCTCGGTCAGCATGACGAGTCAGGTCGAAAAGAGCATGCAATATACTACCTTAGCAAAAGTTTACCGACTGTGAACAAAGATACTCATTGCTCGAGAAAACTTGCCGCGCTTTGGCATGGGCTGCTCGCCGACTAAGACAGTATATGTTGACTCACACGACTCTATTGATATCAAAAAGGGATCCAGTCAAGTATATTTTTGAAAAGCCATCACTTACCGGAAAGGTTACTAGGTGACAAATGATACTGATAGAGTATGACATCCAATACACTTCACAAAAAGCCATCAAGGGAAGTGTCTTGTCAGACTATCTTGCAGAGCAACCGATTGATGATTACCAACCTATGAGGTTTGACTTTCCTGATGAGGACATCATGTTTCTCAAATCGAAAGATTGAGAGGAACCACTCCCGGAGGAGGGGCCTGACCCTGAATCCAAATGGGTTATGATGTTTGATGGGGCGGTCCACGTCAATGGTCGCGGAGTTGGTGTAGTATTGATCACACCGGAAGGGGGTTCATATACCATTTGGTGCCAGAATAACTTTTCCCTGCACCAACAATGAAGCCGAATACGAAGCTTGTATCCTAAGACTTGAGGAAGCCGTCAATATACAGATTAAAACCCTGGATGTATACGGGGATTCAGCTTTGGTCATCAATCAAACCAACGGGAAACGGTATACACCTCAGCCTCATTTGGCTCCTTACAGAGACTACACGCGAAGATTGTCAACTTTCTTTTGAAGAAAACCAATTTGCTGATGCTTTGTTTACCTTGTCTTCGATTATTAAGGTGCTATGCTGGAACTACGTACCCAGAATTGACGTATCTCGGTCAGAGACGAATGAAGAAAGCATTTGGTCAGAAAGTGCGCCCTCGGGGGTATCAAGTCGGTGAATTGGTACTCAAAATATTTCTTCCTCCCAACACAGATCACAGGGGCAAATGGACACCGAACTATGAGGGTCCGTACGTGGTTAAAAGGATTTTCTATGGCGGAGTTTTGATGCTAACAACCATGGATGGCGAAGGATTCCCGTCCCCTATTAACTCAGACGCAGTTAAAAAGAAAAAATACTTCGCATAAAATAGACCCGCTGGACGATAAAAAGAATAGTCCGGGCAAAAAAAGGGCATCCCGACGAACCAAAAAACAAAAGAGAATAAAGAGGTTTGGGCAAAAATTAGGGATATAAAAAAAGAGTACACCCGGTGAGTCGAAAACCCAAAAGGGCGGCTCAGGCAAAAATGGGTATCCCGATGGATTGAAAACCCGAAAAGGGGGCGATCCAGGCAAAATTTAGGGAATAAGCGAATGACTGTGATCTGAGTTCATTAGTGTTATATCACCGTTTCATTCAATCCGGCAATCTTCAAAGGTTAAAGATCGACTAATCATCCACTTCAGAAAGCAAGATGAGCAGAGCGTCTTGAGGACATACGAGTCATAGCAGAGTCGAAACTCAGTGGGACCCCGTATCCCCGTTGTCATTAGGATAGTTCTCTTTTTATAGCGATCACCTCTTTTCAGGGATCAGCTTCCTGATACCCTCGCCTATTCCTGGCACAAATTTTCTCCCCATTAAGAGTCGAATAATTCAGTTAAAGAGCCTCTTTATTTTTCATTTATCAGTTTGTTTGCAAAAATGTCCAAATTTTTGATAAAACATATTGCATATGAACATAATGGTGGCTTTTGCAGATGATTTGCACAGGAAAACATTTAAAATTGCTTTGAATGTGCTTAATCCCGAACGGTGAATTCAAACCGAGTAATTCCCCCGAGGCATACGTGTATTTTTGGTTACAGGTCACAGGAATCGGATGCCAAGTCATGAATCCTCATCCCCAAGCGGTTGACAAAGTCTCTCCTCAGCAGAGCATGTTCCCCAACAGAGTTGACAGTATCCAGACTGTCTATCCCCAGTAGAGTTGACAGTATCCAGACTATATATCCCCAGCGGAGTTGACAGTGTCAGACTATATCTTCCTAGCAACAGCGGAGTGGTTGCATACCCAACGGACAAGAGGGTGGTGTTCCCAGTGTTCATCTCATCCCCAGCAGATTATTTCTAACAGATTTGTTCTAATCCCTAGCTTGAGGACGATTAGCAAGTTCATATCCCCAACAAAGGTCGTTTCCTACGACATTTCCCCAGGAAGTGTTTTCCCCACAGACTCTCCTCACAGAGCCTCGCCGAGAAAAGTTTCCATAGTTGATACTCCCCCCGCAAGGTCAACTTTTCAAGCAGCCAATTTATTTTTGGTGGCTCATTGGTCCCGGCAGACGGATCATTCCCCACAGAGCATTCAAGGATTGATACAGCGATCTGTTCCCTACCGGAGTTTGCTTCCCCAAGCAGATTTCTTTTTACACCATGCATAACATTTGCATTTGCATGCATATCATATCAAGCATACACATAAGCTGATAAACAAGTTCTTCCAAGCAGACTGAAGAATTACTTTACAACCAAGGTCATAAGATCCAGCCAGAGGATCAAGCGTGAGTGATCCAGCCTGAGGGTCGTTTTGAAGATTCAGCCTGAGAATCGTTTTCCAGTGATCCAGCCTGAGGGTCATTTTGAAGATTCAGCCTGAGAATCGTGTTCCAGTGATCCGGCCTGAGGTTCATTTTGAAGATTCAGCCTGAGAATCGTGTTCCAGTGATCCAGCCTGAGGGTCCATTTCGAAGATTCAGCCTGAGAATCGTGTTCCAGTGATCCAGCCTGAGGGTCATTTCAAAGATTCAGCCGGAGAATCGTGTTCCAGTGATCCAGCCTGAGGGTCATTTCGAAGATTCAGCCTGAGAATCGTGTTCCAGTAAGCCAGCCTAAGGCTCAATTTGAAGATTCCCCGGTGAAGTCGCCTACAAGCTTTATTTCCCCAGCAAGCCCAAGTCTAATTGAGGAGTCGTTACAACATGTTCTAGCCCGAAGAATATGTATGAAGCCCAAAAGTGGAATATTCTCGAAGCTGCATATCTAATATGAAGGTTGGGTGTAGATTTCAAAAGAGGGTCAACCAGCGCATGCCTCAGATGCGGGATCCTAATGACGGGAATTTATCATCAAAACAATCCAGATCTAGCCAGAAGATCGAAGTAGATTCAGCCAGAGAATCGAAACAAAGAAGATCTAGCCAGAAGATCGAAAATCGCAACAATTCAGATCTAGCCAGAAGATCGAAGTAGATTCAGCCAGAGAATCAAAGGAAATAGATTCAGCCAGAGAATCGAAACGGAGGAGATCTAGCCAGAAGATCGAAGAAGATCTAGCCAGAAGATCAAAGTCGTATCCAGCCAGAGGATCAAAATTAATATCCAACCAGAGGACTAAATTGAGTATAAGTTCAGCCAGAGGATCGAAACTCCAGATTAAGCTAGAGGATCGGAAGAAAAATAAACAGCACGGTGTATTTCCGCGTTTTTGTGGTGTTCTCGGAGCGCAAATTTTCGGTCTGTCTTTGGTATTCAATCACAGCTCACCCCGTTTGTCTGATAAGTTGTTCGCTTTCATCCTACTCGGTTTAGCTGATGATTGAATAGGGGCAGCTGTAACACCCCAAAATTTGCCCTCCTCATTCATGCATTCATTTAGCATTTCATATTGCATTTCATCATGTCAATCAGAATTAGATCCGAAAAAAAAAAAAACGAAAAAAAACGAAAAAAAAAATGAAAAAATAAAACAAAAAAAATAAAAAAAAATTTACAAAATAAATAAATAAATAAAAATAATAATAAAAAAATAAATAAAATATAATAAAAAAAATTTGGACTTGGGTCTCTCTCATTTGAGCCCACAAAACCATGAAATTCAGTCTATAAATACCAAGGCTTCACTTGAGAAAAAGGGAGAGAAGCAAAATACTCTGAGGTTTCCTTGAAACAAAACCCTTGACAAAACCTGGAGAGAAACCTGACAGAGAACTCAGAGTAACCCCCAGGCAGCTCTGAAAAATTCAATCTGACTCACACACTTTCATTGCCTTGCAAACCCAGCCGTGCCATTTGATTTCAACCGGTCTCTCCCATCAGTTTTTGTGAGGGCTCACAGACTCTTGCAGAGATGGTTTGCGTGGTTTTCCCACTTTATTTGTGGGATACCCCCTGGAGGTTCATTCTGATTATCTGTACTGACTCACTTTTCTTTGATGGCATTAGCTTGGGAGGTCCCTGGGTTTCTTACTCCTTTAATTGTTGTTACTTCGGATCTTCATCCGTGTGGTACTTTTACCTCTTTTCCGCATTTTATCGCTTTCTTAGCTGGAAGACCTCGATAGGAGGCATTTGTTTTCTTTTGTTTATTTACTTCTGAGCCCCTTGTTGGCACATTTACTTTATACATGTTTGTTTTGTATGTGTTCGTATCCCTGCAGGTAGCGTGGTTCCTTCATCAAGGACTGCCTTTTTGCCCTTGAGCATCCCAAACCCTAAAACCCAAAGCAACACGTAAACTCCTTCTACTACAGGCGAGTAAGTCTCCAAAGGTCGAGCATCCGGTAGATTGCGTAGTGACGTCGTTCGTCCAAAACCCAATCCATAACCCCATAGTTAGCCGAACTACGTTTTTCTCTGATTCTCAGGCCAGATGAGATACGTAGGCATAAGACGCGATGTCTTAGCGAGCACACATCCCCCCAACCCATAGGTAGCCGAGCTACGAAGACTCTGATTCTCATATTCATATGAGATACGTATGCAGTGGATGCGACATCCGCGCGAGTCATTTTCATTTAATCCTTTTTTTGGTAAACAGCACAAGATAAACTCACACCCTTTAGACAAGAACTACAAAAGTGGATCCCGTAGAGTACTACGGATGCGTAGGGGTGCTAATACCTTCCCTTCGCATAACCGACTCCCGAACCCAAGATTTGGTTGCGAGACCCCGTCTTGTCCTTTCCTTTTTCAGGTTTACTTCGAGCGTTTCTTTTCCCTTCTTTGGGATGAATAACGCACGGTGGCGACTCTTCTGTCATTTTCTTTCGCCGGTTGTTTTTTCGCACACTGTATTTTTCAGGTTGCGACACCCTGTTGAGAACAGCTACTTCCATCTGCTATATATTCAGCATAAACACCATTTTCATCTTTCAACTGTATAGGAGCAGGTGTCCTTTCACTCTCCATCCCAATCTTTTCAACATTGTTCTTGGCACGTTTGCTTTGAGATAGACACATAGGCCCTTCTATCTGCTTGACTGGTCGCCGAAGTCCAACAAAGCTCTTTCCAACTTCAGACTGTATATGACTAGCAACATGTTCAACCATCTGATCCAACTTCCTATCTATTTGAGCCATCATGAGCTTTTCTCCTTTGGAAGTGATGTTAAGTCTGAGTTTCTGGTATGACATCCTTGTCTGACATTTCCCACAGACTTTCAATTTGGGAGTTTCTCTAGCAGATATGATCATTTTCATCCCTTTCTCCTTGACTGAGGTACATTTTAAGGAGTAACTAATTTGAGAGTTCCACATGTAACAGTTGTCTTTGGTTCTGACTCCTTCCATGATTACTTCACTTTCTTTGTTGGTAATCAGACATTCGGTTTTAGTGAAGTTAGCATTTAGACCTTGCTCACATAGTTGATTGATGCTTATTAGATTTGCAGTCAAGCCCTTAACCAGTAGGACCTTGTCAAGTTTAGGCACTCCAGGACAATCAAGCTTGCATATCCCCTTGATTTCACCCTTTGCTCCATCACCAAAGGTTACATAGCTTATGGTATGAGGATGAAGTCCAGTTAACATGTCTTTGTTTCCAGTCATGTGTCTGGAACATCCACTATCAAAATACCACTCTTCTTTGGCTGAGACTCTGAGGGGAATGTGAGCTATTAGACTTGTAACATTAGTCTTAGGAACCCATTTCTTCTTGTTGACAGGCCTGTGCTGTTTGGGTCTGGGTTGATAGTGAGTCTGATGATGAACAGGGCTAGGATAACCATACAGCTTATAGCAGAAGGGCTTCAGGTGACCAGTTTTCCCACAGTAATGGCATCTCCATCTTTGGTGTTTCCCTTTCTGATGTCTTCTCTTCTGATGTTGTGACTTAAGATGTGACATCACAAGTTTGCTTTTACTATGGCTGCATTTAGGTTTGACTTGAGGTTTGCAACCAGTGTAACTGTACTCAGGCTTAGATTCATTATACCCAATGCCAGATTTGTCTCCTGTTATTTTTCCAGTTTAGAGAATCTTGTCTAGGGAGTCAGATCCATTGTTTAACATTCTTACATACTTGGTCATCTCTTCTAGTTTAGAATTCAAGAACATAACTTCAGTTTTTAACTTAGAGATGGTTTCCACATGGTCTGCCTTCTCATTCTCCAGCTGTACTATCTTCTGGCTTTCAACTTGTTGACTTTCATCTAGCTTGGCATTCAGAACCACTGCTTCTGTTTTTAATTTGGAGATGGTTTCCAAGTGTTCTACCTTTTCATTCTCAAGTTGAGTTATTTCCCTCTTCTGGCTTTCAACCTGTTTATACAACTCTACACTTTTGTGACACAACTTTCTATAGGTAGTGGCCAGCTCTTCAAAGGTTACTTCATCATCACTTGAGTCTTCATCAGAACCCCATCTTCCAGTCAAGGCAATTACCAGATTTGCATATTCTTCTGTTTCACTCTCATCAGACCAAGTGGCAGCAAGACTCATCTTCTGCTTCTTGAGGTAGGTTTCACATTCAGTTCTAATGTGTCCATACCCATCACATTCATAGCACTGTACTTCTTTTCCTTCTTTGGGCTTATCATCTGACCTTGCTCTTCTTCCAGCATTATTGGATTTACTGATGTCAGATGAGATGTTCTTGACATTAGCCTTGGATCTTACATCCATCTTTTTCAACAGTCTGTTGAACTGTCTTCCCAACATTGCTACTTCATTGGCCAAATCTTCATCAACATCCTGACTATTTTCCTCTTCTGTGTTTGACACGAAGGCCATGCTTTTGGTTTTCTTTTCAGAACCATCATTCAATCCCATCTCAAATGTTTGGAGGGAACCAATTAGCTCATCAACTCTCATGTTGGAGATGTCTTGAGACTCTTCTATGGCAATCACCTTCATAACAAATCTCTTAGGGAGTGACCTGAGTATTTTTCTTACCAATTTTTCATCTGACATCTTCTCTCCCAAGGCTCCTGAGGCACTAGCAATTTCAAGGATACTCATATGAAATTCATGAATATTTTCATCTTCTTTGATCCTTAAATTTTCAAACTTTGAGGTGAGCAGTTGTAGTCTAGACATCTTTACTCTAGAGGTGCCTTCATGAGTGGTCTTGAGAATGTCCCAAGCATCTTTAGCCACTTCATAGTTGTTTACCAACCTGAAAATATTCTTGTCTACTCCACTGAATATTGCATTCAATGCTTTAGAATTTCCAAGGGCTAGATCATCCTCCTCCTTGGACCATTGTTCTTCAGGTTTCTTATCAGTTGTGGCTTCTCCTTCTTTAGTAATTACAGGATGTACCCATCCTGTTAACACAGCCTTCTAAGCCTTGTTATCAAGAGATTTTAGGAAAGCTACCATTCGAGGTTTCCAATATAGTTAGATCTATCCAAAATTGGTGGCCTGTGAACAGATCCTCCATCTCTCTCCATTGTACCAGAAAGTATTGTCCCTAGATCTCACCCAGAACCAGAGCAGGATGCCTGCTCTGATACCAATTGAAATTCTGGTATCAGATATAAGATATCGAAGGTAATGTCACGACACTAATATCTGAGTTATGCAAACAGGATAAAGATAAAGAATTGTAATGCAAGAGACACAAGCAATTGTTAACCCAGTTCGGTCCAACTCACCTACATCTGGGGGCTACCAAGCCAGGAAGGAAATCCACTATAATAGAATCAGTTCAAAGACTCTCCGTACACTTCAACAAGTTACAGTCTTTCTCACCTAATCTCTACCCGTGCAATTTCTAACTAAGCACTCTTAGATATGAGAACCCACTCACTTCCCTTCAATCACACCTGTGATTTTAAACAACAACTCCTTGTGAAAAGAAAACACTTTTCAATAACACACACTTGATTTTACTTCACAGTTTCAATCAAGTAGACACACACTTGATCTTGCTTAATAGCTTTGATCAAGTAGACACACACTTGATCTTGCTTAACAGCTTTGATCAAGTAGACACACACTCTTGCTTACAAGCTTAAAGTGACAAATTACAACCACAAATCAGACCAATTCAATCATCTAAGGATGACTTGAATGGCTTACAAGTCTCACGACTAAACAAGACACAAACCCTAGCTCTCTCTCAGTATTTCGCTCAGTATTGGTTGTGTGTCAAATCAGGTTTTCCAAGTCCCTTTTTATAGAAGCTTTCAGCTGGGCTTGGACATCTTGAAAACCCTAAACTATTTTCCAATTAAATCTTCTCATGATAGCTGGTTAGATCTCCTTGGAAAATAAGTAAATCAGGTTGTAATCAATGATTGAATGCGCTTGCAAATCAGATCTTCAATCATACACAGATTTCCATTAAATGCGCAATCACAAAACACCAGACATTCATACTGAATGTTCTGTGTACAGGTTGTCATGACATCGGGTCTGACATCCTGGAACAATCCTGCATAATTCCATAATTCCATTTATAATTTCCAGCAGGTACATACATATCAGATGCCATGACATTGTGTATGACATCCTGAAACAATCCTGCATAATTATGTTTTCCATTTAAACTCCAGCAGGTACACAATATCAGATGCCATGACATGGTGTATGACATTCTGAAACAATCCTGCATAATTATGTTTTCCATTTAAACTCCAACAGGTACATAGATATCTTAAGTTAAGATATCACATGCAACATCTTGTGAACACTTTTTGTTTTACCAAAATTGCTGCCAACACCTAGAACCAACAGATTTTAACTTGTGTATCTGCTTATTTTAGAAACAACTTGTAAACACAATCTTGTATTCTTAACCTTTGGTTAAATACCTTGAGAGACTAGTTTATAGTCAGAATTCTCAAGAAGTCCTTGACAGATTATCATTGAGTTTGTAATCAAGTCTTTGATTAACGGATTAAATCCTTATTGTAAAGACGAAATCACTATGACGAGTAGATTGGATGTAACTTAGTTAATAGCGAATCAGGATAAAAATAATTGTGTCTTTTATCTTTCTTGAATATTTGTTATTTATCTTATTGGCTAGTAAACAAGTTTTATACAATAAGAATAAATAAAGAGGAATGGAGTTGAGGACCATAAAAATAATTTTTAAAGTTTTAGAGAATAAGAATAAATAAAAAGGAATGTTGTTGAGGATCGTAATAAAAAGCAGAACTTTATTTAACTTAACAACCCGCTATAAAGTGTTTTTTCTTTTTACAATTGACCCAGAAATCAAACAGGTGAGGTAACACTTCCTATTCAGAATTCAACTATTTAAAATCGAAACTTCCTATTCAGAATTCAACTATTTAAAATTGTTAGAATTAGAACCATGACGAAACCGTCATCTAACTGATCAAATGTGTTTCTTATGCATGCATGCGTCTTCTTGAAGTAAAGCTGACATCCACCAAGTGACCAACTCATTCGTGGAGAAGATACATAACATAACATGTGGAATGGCCTTTACTTCCTTCATACTTTTTACTAAACTGATTTCTTAAGCTATTCATCATAGATCATCATTTAATTATCACTATTATTTTGATAAAATCATCATCTCATTTGTTGTTTATAGAATTTTTGTAGACTAATACATCTTGTAAGCTTTAGAAAACTATCTTGGTTATGCAAGATCTCACTCTCTCTCAAATAATATATTGGGTAGTTTATGATTTCAGTAATGACAACTATTTAGCATTAGATTCATATACGAATCAAATATCTAATCAGCATTTATGTAAGTTTTGTAAAGTGGCAACAAATATGAAATGTTCTTTTAGATTTATTTAAAGCCTATGTATTACTCAATTACTTTTTTATGAAAAAATAAAAAATTTAAATGCAATTTTAATCTTCTATTGTTTTCTAAAATAAAATTTTGACCTTTGCATTTTAAACACATAATTTTTTAGGTGTTTTGGCTTTTCTCCATTTTAAGTCAATTTCGATGACGTGAATGTCTCTAACATAATAACATATTGTCTTTCAAATATGATATGAATATTAAATTGATAAACCTAAACACAACCCCTCAATAAAATTGACCAAAAAAATCGAGAGGATAGGAGCGAAAATGTGAGAAATATTAAAATGAAAGACCACAAAATTCCATTTTAAAATAAAAGCTTAATTTTTATAATATATATATATATATATATATATATATATATATATATATATATATATATATATATATATATATATATATATATATATATATATATATATATATATATATATATATATATATATATATATATATATATATATATAAGAGTGAAGATCCATTATAATCTTTGGAAAAAACAATGAACTGCAATTTAGTCTATGAAAAAATAATAATAATTTTTAATTTTTAAAGAAAAATAAATTAAAATAATTTGTACCGGAATATTAGTGAAGGATCCACTTGATGTAGTATAAATTTCACTAAAGACAGATTATACACATATCGACCGAAGCAGACTATTTTGGTGCCTGTTGATCGAATCATTCACTCATTCTCTGTAGCATTTTCTCTTTGGTTAAATCTGTGAAGGACCCACGTGAGGTAGTACAAATTTCACTAAAGACATATTATACACATATCGACCGAAGCAGACTTTCTTAGTGCCTGTTGATCGAATCATTCACCCATTCTATGTAGCATTTGCTCTTTGGTTAAATCATTCACCTTATGATGGTCAGGGATAAAACTACACAATGCCCATTCATGAAACATGGGGATTAATGTATCCTAGAGCATTAACTATGTGGAAAGTCATTCACAAAGGAAAAGCCATGTTCTCCCGAAGAAAATGGGAAATTAACAACTTCGTGCTCCTAGGAGAAGCATAATGAGCGTCTCATAGGTCCAAGGATCCAGACTCAATCAACCTCTATAAATACCCTAACCTTTGAGTTGAGAGGGGAATTCAATTAACAAAGAAATCAGTTAGCTATAGAGTTTATCACCATCCTTGCATGAGCCTGCTCTAACACCGCAACAACCCTAAAACCCTAAGACAACCTTAAATAATAAATAGTTGTCACTCATTGTACTTTTAACAAGTATAATTGGAGCCCGCTGTGGACCTTCGGTAAAAAGATTTGGGCCACCATTGCATCAGACAATCAGATTTATATCCACATCTTCAACCCCTATATTCAGTATGGTGAATAAGAACGTAGCAACTATTGAACATGTGACTCCATACATAAGAGGGGGTGAATTGTAGGGGTTTAAAAAATATTGATTTAAAACAAAATAATTTGTAAAATCAGAGTCTAAAAATATTTTGTAAAACAAACAGATAAATTAGTAGCGGAAAGAAAATAACTAAAAAGTAAAAGAGACAAGGGAGACAGAAAGACACCAAATGTTTATACATGTTCACCATAAATTGACATACTCATGTCCCCAAGAATTTTCTTTTGTGAGTATCCAATAATCTTGAGAGTTTTTAGTATGCTATGCCCATGAACCCCCTCTTACAAGGATATGAGACTTAAAGGATAACTTCCAACCAAATATCGAACATGGTTTAAAGTGGTTATCCTCCAAACAAAACAGATATTTTGCACCGACTTATCTCAAACCATGATGGAGTTATACACTGGCTATCCTCCGAACCAAAATGAAGTTTTATATTAGCTATCCTCTGAACTGAACCAAAGTTTTACATGGGCTTACCTCCAAACCGATATGAGATTTTACACGGGATAATCACAAACCAAATGGTATTTTTACACCATGTTTAAATTAGGAACCAAAATCAGATTTTACATAGGCTAATCTCAAACTAACTGAGTTTTTACACCAGGTTAAGATGATGAACCATGATAAGACTTTACATAGTTTAATCTTAAATTGACAGAGCTTTTACATCGAGTTTATCTCAAGAACCATTGTAGAGATATTTATGGGTAATCTTCACAAATCAAAAGGATATTTTCTTCCAGGAAAAAATCACGAACCAAATGGGGACTTCATAAGACAACCGCTTAACCAAACAAAAGATTTTACTAGTTTAACTCGCAACCAAACAACTTCTTATATAAGAAATATTTACTCAGGTGATAATACACTTTTGGTATATTACAATTAATCCCTAACCCATAACAACGACCCTCGCTTAGAGACGAGAACACTGTCGAAACACTTTGGTAAAATATGTGTGAGAAAAATGAGATATTTGTGAAAAAGATGAGAGAGAGTAAGAAAGTGAGATCAAATTAAGTTTTCTAAGTGATTTGAAATGATAGAGAAGCTCTCTATTTATAGGAAAAATTGGGGTTTAAATTAGGAAACAATCCATGGGCAAAATAAATGTCATAATCGATTAGGTCAATCGATCACTGCACCTGAATAAACGATTGTTCAAGCCACACATGGAAGGTTTTGATATTTAGCTGTTACTAACCATTAAGAGTTTGTCTCAATTGAATTTAGACTCAACAAAGTGAAAACAATTGATTAGATGGTTAGGGATAATCGATTATCTAGTTATAAAAAGTCATCCAATATATCAAACATACCTCTAATCAGTTAGCTAGGTCTAAAAACATTTAAGGTAGTTTTACTCAATAAAGATAGGATTCTCAAAGATTTTTAGCGTGTGTGTGTGTGTGATTTTTCCATAGTATTTGCATAAGTACCCTTGTTCCTTTTTAAGACACTGGTCACTCAGAAAAACACGATCGAGCAAGGTTTCACATTTCTTCTCTTTCACATCCCTGAAAATTTAAGTCTTGGCATCATTATCTTTGACTTTAGCATTACACAAGAACCTTAAATGTTATAGCTTGATGAATCTTGGAATGTCTTCAAGCTGATTACCATCATCGGAGAGTTGAGAGGATAAACCACTAATGAACCTTGAAACAAATGTCTTCACTTGAATTTCGTTTGACCCGAGTTTTGAATTCAAAGAGAAGACTTAATCTTCAATAGAATCTCCAAATGGATAGCTTGATTCAAAAGGATAGCTTGATAAAAACATATTGAGCATATTTGACCACTTCAGTTATCTTCCATAGATAACGACTTCACTAGATATCATTTGATATTAAATGTTGTCATCATCAAAACCATATAGCTAATCAAATTATTGTAGCTTTGATATAAACAAACTCCTTGGATCACCTTGACAATACCTACAAACAGGTAGATCCAAATTCTCTCCCTTTTTTGATGATGACAGTGTATCCCTTAGGGAGGTGGTAAAAGAGAAAACAAGTTGGTAAAGTTTAGAGTGGTTAAATTCCCACTCACACGAGTATATAATATACTCTATTTACCATGGGAGTATACTTCTCCTCATTCGTTATAATAAGAATGGCAGAAAAAAAGATGGTAAAATAGGATGATAGGCATGCAAGCACA
This sequence comes from Lathyrus oleraceus, assembly GCF_024323335.1. NCBI lineage: Eukaryota > Viridiplantae > Streptophyta > Magnoliopsida > Fabales > Fabaceae > Lathyrus > Lathyrus oleraceus. Next base: position 385,776,351 of record NC_066580.1, read on the forward strand.
TAATTCACATTGATAACACATGATTTAAAGGGAAATATTACTTTATTAAATAATCAACGTGAGTGAAAGGGAAGGAAACAAAATGGAGGGGAATAAGAAAAGAAAATAGAAAATAAACTAAGAAAACAACAAGGAAACAAGAAAAAATAATTTATATATTTATCTATAAAATCTTTCAATAAGTTTATATACGATGATTTGTCATGTTTTACAAGAAATTTGTCATTTAAAAAATAAAAATATCATTAAATTTAAGTACAAAAATATGATAGATGATCAAAATTGTTTAAATTTAAAATATGAGGATCAATTTTGTGAATAAAATAACATAGAAGAACTAAAACTATAATTAAACCTATTAATATATAATAATAATAATAATAATAATAATAATAATAATAAATTTAATAATAATAATAATAATAATAATAATCTCTCTAATACATTATAATTTTTCAAATATATAATAGTTATGAAAGATGATTTTAAATGTAGTTAACGCTCCAAAAAAATAAACTAAAGTTAGCTTAATTACCACTATCATAGAGGATTTAAACAATATAATTTGTCTTAAATAACAATAATTATATTTTGAGACATTAATGCATGGGGAGAGATTGTAGCTAGAGTGGTTGGAACTTATGGTTCTGTGAGGTGTTGAAGAATAATTTAATCGTATCACTTAATAGTGGATATTTTTAAAGATATTAAAAAAAATAAGATAAATAAAAAGAGAATGATAATTTTGCTAAATTAGCTTTATTAGTTATTTGTGTATTAATTATCATTAATATAAAATTAAAAAATAATAAATTAATAATATTTTAAAATAAAAATTAAGTATAAATTTGAAATTGAAAACGACACTTATTTTAGTAAATGTAACATTTATTTTATATGGATTAGAAGGTCAATGACATTGATGTAATGCAGGTGCATGAGAGAAAACTCTTTTGTGATATTGATGGTTCATACCAACCTAATTTACTTGAAGAATGCTCTAGAGGCACGTATTCCATAATAAAAAAAATTAAAAATAAAATTTTTATTTTTATTTTTTTAAATGGTAGATAAAATTAAAAATAAAGAAAGAATAAATTATTTAAAAATATTATTGAAGAAATTCATCATATGTAAATATGACTTTTATTTTTATGCACGTGAAATTCTTATATTAATAAAGTTTTTTGACTTAATTAATTTAATTTACGGTTTTATTTTGGTCTTTTATTTAATAAACGTAATATATTGGTCCCTTAACAACAATTATTTTAATCAATTTAATGTTTTTTATTAAATGTTGGAGAAACTGTTAACTTTGACATATGTGACTGTCTACGCGGTATTGTGTTATCTAATCTTTTTTTAATATTTTGAATTTAGTTGTTTTTCATTTGAAATCTTTTGGCTTTGTTAAAATTTTTTAGTGTCATTTCATTGTATTTGGCAAAGTTGAAAGACAAAAAGGATATCAAGAGAAGACGAAGAGAAATCCTAATTTCGAGAATGTGAAGTTTCCTAGAACACGAAGAAGATACGAAGAAGAAGACGAAAGACTTTCAAGATTAAGTGGCTTTAATTTTGGAGGAAGTTAAAAAGCTTCAAGATTTTTTCACTTGTTACATCTTAAAATCATTAAGCGATGACCATCCACTTCGCCAATGAGCACTTGCTCTCGACTAAAAAATCATTTCACTTTGATCCTCTCTCAATTCTCTCCTCTCCAATAACCTCATTAACCACACATGCAAATTTTATTTGATGGATCCATTTTGTTTTGTTCCAGTTAGATAAATATTTGCAGATAGTAAGATGAAGAAGATCACGGTCCTCTCAATTAAGTGTTGCAAAGTATGTCACCTCTCTCTCTCTCTCTCTCTCTCTCTCTCTCTCTCTCTCTCTCTCTCTCTCTCTCTCTCTCTCTCTATATATATCTCTATCTATATATATATATATATATATATATATATATATATATATATATATATATATATATATATATATATATATATATATATATATATATATATATATATATATATATATATATATATATATATATATATATATATATATATACTGTTAGAACAAACAAAACACAAGGTTGGTGAAATTTGAAATGAGTAAATTTGGATGTGGAGATTGAGAGAGAGAGAGAGAGAGAGAGAGAGAGAGAGAGAGTACTTGCATTAACTAGGGTCAGAGTACACCCAAAACACTTTTATATATATTACAAAATAATTGGAATACAATTTGACCAAGTACAATAGCAAAAAATACAAAAGCACGAGCTTGTAATCGGTTACACCTGACACTGAAAATAAAACAAATTAATCCAGCTTCAGTGGTAACCGGTTAAACCATTTCTGATAACCAGTTACAGCTTCGAAAACTTCAAATTTCTACTATTGGAAAGCATATCAGCATCAACTGTAACCGGTTACAGGACCTGAATTACTTCACAAACTTCAACACACCACCTGAACTCAAGTGTTGTAAATCCACCATGCACATGCCCATCTTCAACCTCTTGAATACATTATTTGTGACTCCCTTAGTCAGCAAATCAACAACTTGGTCCTCACTCTTGTAATATCCCAATCGTAATCGTCCATCACTAACATGTTCCCTCAAATAATGGAACCTCGACTCAATGTGCTTGCTCCTCCTATGTGCAATTGGATTCTTTGTAATATTAATCGTGGAAACATTGTCAACTAAGAGTGTGACAACCTCACCCTCACCGCTGCCTAGCTCCTCCAATAGATTCATAAGCCATATGGCTTGGCACGCGCATAACGAAGAGGCAATGTACTCGGCCTCACAAGATGAGAGTGAAATTATCGATTCCTTCTTCGAACACCAAGAGATTGTTGGTGTAATCCCTAGAGGCCAATACTTTTGGTACTTGTATCGAATTATTTAAAGGCATTTTCTTTATTATGGTTGATTAATAAAGTCCCTAGAATAGATAGTCCGTTTAATGTATTAAGTGTGACTTAATCATGAAAACACATTAAACATAAGGGCATTGTTCTTAAAGTATTCGTAGTCGAGCTTTAATATGAAGTGGGATAACATTAAAGCATTAAGACTATTATGTTTGTAGACTGATGATCACATCTCATGGATCATGGATAAAGAGTTATCAAGTCTTAAACATAGGTATGAATATTAGGAGTAATATTTATACCGGATTGACCCGCTATGAGAATACTATATAGAAAGTTATGCAAAGTGTCATAAGTTATTCTCATGGTGATAATAGTGTATACCACTCTTCGACCTGAAACCACTATGGATCCTAGATGTAGAGTCGAGTGCTTTATTGCTGATCCAACGTTGTCCGTAACTGGATAACCATAAAGACAGTTGATGGGTACTCCACGAAGCATGCTGAGGGACATGAGTGTCCTAGATGGAATTTGCCAATCCTGCGTAACAGGATAAATGTCTATGGGCCCAATATTGACTTGGACAAGGGTGACACGGTCTATACCTTGTGTTCAATATAGACATAAGGGCAAAGGGGTAATTATACACATAATTATTATCACAGGAGGTTTTGTCAGATCACATGACATTTTTGTGACTTGGGTAGCAGTGATGTGTTGCTAGATACCGCTCACTGTTTATTATGTTGAATGCGTGATTTAATATAATTGCCAACGCCGCAAAAACCTATAGGGTCATACACAAAGGACGGATTGATGAGAGATAGAATAATTAAGGAACATCGTAAGGTACGGTGTACTTAAGTAGAATACGAAATATGGTAAGGTACCAAATACTTAAGTGATTTTGGCATTTTATAAGATATGGGCCAAAATGCACTTAAGTGGGCTTTTTGGCTTAAAGCCCACACAAGTGGTTCTATAAATAGAACCCCTTGGGTAGAAGCATTGTAACTCACTGAGACAAAAAACACAACTGAAGAGTTGGAATTTCGTATCTCTCTCACTCAAAGCCTTCATTCATAACAGCTAGCACTGCGATTGAAGGAATCCGTTCGTGTGGACTGAGTAGAGACGTTGTCATCGTTCAACGTTCGTGATCGCCCCGTGGATCTGTATCAAAGGTTTTGATCATTATCAGAGATCTGCACCAAAGGTTTGAATCGCCACAAGAGGTAACGATTCTATCACTGATCATGCCCATTCGTAAGGATCACTAAATGGAGAAATTTTTAAATTTCGCTGCGCCTTGGATGGCAATTCTACAACAGAGATTGGTGTTGCACCAAACATAATGATGTATCCAGTTGTAGACTTTCGATCATCTTTATCTTTGCACCAGTTAGAATCGGTAAAACCGAGAAAATTGAATTTTCTACCTGTATCCGTTGCGGTAAAGAGAATTTCGCAGCCAACAGAACCTTTGACATAGTGTAGGATCCTCTTGATTTCTACCATATGAGACACCTTTGGTCTCTCCATGAATCTACTCACAATACCGACACTAAACGATAAGTTTGATCGCGTATTACACAAGTAACACAAAGATCCAATCAACCTCCTATATTAAGTTGGATCAATATCTTCTTCATCCTCATTCTTAGACAATTTCAACCTTAGTTCAGGTGGAGAAATGGTAGCATTGCAATGCTCCATTTCATATGTTTTCAATATCTTAAGAGCATATCTTCTTTGATACATGAGCAGTCCCAATTTTGACTTGTGGAACTCAATGCCAAGAAAATAAGTCATGAGACCAAGGTCCATCATCTCAAATTCATGCATAAGTTCACTCTTAAACTTTGTAATGCACTCACCATTGCTTCCTGTGATCAATAAATCATCCACATATAGACAAAGGATGATTACTCATTCACTAGCATCCGTCTTCACATATACTCCATACTCCGATACACATTTATTGAAGCCAATGTTCTTTAGGAAACCATCAATTACTTTATTCCAAGCTCTTGGAGCTTGCTTCAAAGCATATAGAGCTTTCCTTAACTTGTAGAATTTCAGCTCTTGGTCCATCACAAAAAAATCAGAGGGTTATCTTACATATACCTGATTTTTAAGTGGTCCATTCAAAAACATGGATTTGACATCCATTTGGTAAATATGCCAATTGTAGTTATTTTCGACACCAACAACAAGCCTAATAGTTTCAATCCTATCAACTGGTGCAAATACCTCCTCAAAGTTTGTACCTTCTCTTTGCAAAAATCTCTTTGCCACTAATCGAGCCTTATGCTTAATTATCTCACCCTTGTAATTTTCATTCCCTTTAAACACTCATTTTACATCAATTTCCTTCTTCCCTTTTGGTAGATCAACTAGCTCCCAAGTACTATTTTTCTCAACAGATTCCAACTCCTCTTTCATAGCACAAATCCATTTTGGATCACTTAAGGCCTCTTCTGCATTAACGGGTTCGGATTCGGCCATAAGTGAAAATTTGACGAAATCACCATCATCATTGACCTCATTGTCACGAAACAGCTCACAATCTTGGAGTCTCTCAGGCAAACCCCTTTGCCTTGTTGACCTCCTGGCATTTCCTTCATTTTGGGCTTCACCTAAGAATCTGAAATTTCGTACATGTAACCGGTTATAGGATTCTGATAACCGGTTATAAACTGCATGTAACTAGTTGTGCCCTGCTGCAGCTGCTTTAATTCATCGATTACGATATCTCGACTAATCATGGTCCTCCTGTTAACAACATCAAACAGTTTGTAACCACTGGTAGAGTGATATCCAACAAGAATCATCACCTCTCCCTTATCATCCAACTTCTTTCTAAGTTGACCTGGAATAGGTCAGTATGCAATGGAACCAAAATATTTTAAGTGGTTCAGATTTGGCTTGGACCCCGACCATGCTTCCTCCGGTGTTACATTTTCCAGCTTCTTTGTACGACATCTATTCAACAAATAGTCAGTTGTGTATATCGCTTATTTCCATAGCTCCTTCGGCAAGTTCTTCACCTTCAACATGCTTCTCACCATGTTCATAATCAATCTATTTTTCCTTTCGGCTACACCATTTTGTTGTGGTGTATAGGGCGGTACTACCTCACGTACAATCCCCTCTTGATCATAAAACTTCCCAAAAACATTTGAGACATATTCGCCACCATAATCCGTTTTGAGTACTTTGAGTTTGTGACCACTTTGCCTCTCCATCATGGAATTAAAATTCTCGAACACTTCAAATACCTCATCATTTCTATTGATTAGGTATGACCATAGCTTCCTACTATAATCGTCGATAAAAGTGACAAAATATTTATTGCCACCAATGGAATCTACTTGCATCGGTCCACAAACATCTGAATAAACCACCTCAAGGTGATTATTGGTTCTCCGATATACATCATTGATGAATTTTCCCTTATGTTTCTTAGCTTGCACACATTCTTCACACATTTCAGCTGGTATGTTGATCGATGGCAGCCCCGTAACCATAAATTTCTTTTGCAAATCCTTGAGATCTCTAAAATTGAGATGCTCAAGACGATAGTGCCACATCCACTCTTCTCTACTTGTTGCAATAGTAAGACATCTATACTCTATAACCTTCAAATCAACTTTGAAGGTTCTATTGGAATCCCCTTACTTTAAGGACCAAAACTCTCTTTGTATCCAAAACGTGTAACCCTTTGTTTTCCATATGAATCTTGTACCCTTTCTCAAGAAATTGGCAAATACTTAGAAGGTTTCATTTAATTCTCGGAATATATAAGACATATTTGATCAAGGAATGTCCACCATCCCTTCTCATGATCAAAATATCACTGATGTGTCATCCATTAGAGTGGTGTCATTCGCAAACTTTACTTTGTTTTTCATGGCATAATTGATTTTGACAAACCAATCATTTCTTCCCGTCATATGAGTTGAACAACCCGATTCCAAATACCACACCTAGCTTCATTGAACTCCTTTCATAATCATCATGGCGTCTTCCTCTTCACACAACCAGTTAGTTGTATCATTCAACCAGCTATAGCCTAATTTTTCTGCATTCTTTGAGTTGTTGCAGTTGTTGTCTCGCGGCTGTTTTCTACTACAATTTGCTCCCATGATCATAACCAAGAGTTTATTTTCTTCATCAAACTCTTGTCTTACAACCTTGGCTTCATCCCCTTGAGATTCCTTCTTGTTCCCATTGCATTCTTTTGCAAAATGACCGAACCATTGACACTTGTAGCATTGCGCCTTACTCTTGTCAAACCTCTTTCTTTCACCTTTAAAGTTGTCATGACCACCATGTTTGTAGCTGCTCTCACCCCATTGACACATCTAATTCTTTGAATTTTGGGACTCTTTTCCACCAAAATTATGAAAATTCCCTTTATTATTCGAGGGTCATTTTCCTTTCGATCTCTTGTCCTTCTTATTGAAACGAGTTTGCAAAGCGATCTTCGTCTTTGCCTTGTCGTTATTCCTCTCCTCCATCCTTTACTCATGAGCCTCAAGATAACTTTGCAGCTACTCTTTTCTCATTGTCACAAGATCCTTCGACTCCTTAATCTCCACAACTATGTTGTCGAATCTTGGTGTTAAAGAATGCAAGATCTTAGTAACAACATACTTCTCCATAATGGGTTCTCCACATGCCTTCACTTGGTTTACCAACCGAGTGATTCTTATTGCAAAACCGTTGATTGTTTCCTTTTCCTCCATTTGAATCAATTCGAGTTTTCATTTATAAGTTTGTAACGTCACTACCTTTGCTTTGTCATCCCCTACATAAGTTTTCTATAAGATCTCCCAAGCTTGCTTCGACGAATCGCAATCACCAACCTTTTCGAAATTGTCCCCATCAACACATTGATGAATCAAGAATAACGCTTTATAATCCTTTTTTTTCTCTTCTTTATATGTTGCTTTCCGTGCTTATGTATCATTCTGAACAAGAGGAGTAACACCATTCTTGATCACCTTAAGAACATCTTGGTATCCAAACAACATCTTCATTTGCTTGCACCATTTTTTGTAGTTCTTCGCATCAAGAATGGGTAAATTTGCAGGGATTCTTTCATTGAAAACTGAATACATGTTGCATACAAGGTGTTAGTGGATCTGAACCAGGCTCTTGATTCCAAATGTTAGAATAAGCAACCACAACGTTGGTGAAATAAAGGTAGAGCAATTCTGGATGTGGAAAGTGAAATAGGAGAATTGAGAGAGAGAGAGAGAGAGAGAGAGAGAGAGAGAGAGAGAGAGAATTCAAGGTCATAATGAATACTTGCATTAAATAGGGTGAGAGTGCACCCTAAACACTTATATACATGTTACAAAATGATTGGAATGCAATTTGACCAATTATAATAGCAGAAAATACAAAAACTCGGACTTGTAATCGGTTACACCAAAATGTGTAACCGATTACACCTGGCACTGAAAATAAAAAAAATTAATTCAACTTCAGTGGTAACCGATTACACAATTTCTGGTAACCGGTTATAGTTTTGAAAACTTCAAATATCTGCTACTGAAAAGCATATCAGCATCACCTGTAACCGGTTATAGCACTTGAATTAATTCACAAACTTCAACAGTTGACACTTTCAGAAACTAAAATAAGGGTTTACCTTTTATTATTTTATGAAACTCTTAATTTAAATATTTGTTTCAAAAATTAATTTATTTATAAACGTATAATTAAATTATCTAGGCAGGAATGCATATTATAATCATTAATAACATATGTGTTTTAATAAGCTATTTGACTAATAAAAACTAAAACAAATGACTTCAAGAAACATAATAACTTGTCAAGAGTGAAGACAAATACATAATAAGGCAGAATAAAATAAAAGACAAGAAGACACAGATTCCCCATACTTCCAACATTTCTTACAAGAGATTAAAAAAAGTTACAAGAAAATAGTTACTCAAGTTATCAAGAACAAATCCTATATTTTACCCAAATGTTTCACAATCTCTACAACTTTCTATATGAATCGTACATGGTGTTTATATGTATTTCACAATCCCCTTATATACCTCCAAAGCTTTCCCAAATTCCAAGAACACAAACATAAGAATTTCTACTCTTGTCTCTCAAAGTTTTCCATAGGATTTTCATCCAATCCCTCTGTCTTTCAGACTATATTCTAAAGGTTGAATACATATTTATAATAGTTGAAACTCAACTTATCTTTAACTAGCCTAAATACAACACATTAACTGTTAGAGTAAAAAATATTATTAATATCCTATAATATCCTTTATATTAATATGAAGTATCTTAGAGTATCTCTTAGTATCTTAGAGAGTCTCTAAATTAATATAAAAGATAATTATAATATTCTAACATTAACAATTGGATTCGCAAACTGAAATGACCAAGTCTGATTAGCGCAAACTACCTAAGTCACCCATGCGACAATTAAATTGTTGACTAATCATCCCACTAACCATTTGTTGATTCAACCATTCATTGTTGACCACGACAAACATTGATCGTTGACTAGGCATTTTCTTTTGGACAAAAAGTCAACAGTGCCAAATTTTCTTTTCTTCTCTTCATTACATGAGGTTTTAAGACATATTCATACAATTATCAACATTGACTTTAAGCCGATGGTGATGCGAAATTACTCATTAACCACATTGTTTCTCTCTCCAATGTTGAACCTAATACTCAACAACATTTATCAACTTCAAGTCACACTTGAATATTGATCTCACCACTTGCTTCCAACCACCTTTTTATGCTTAGGTAATCTAACAATCCCACAAGTATAATTCTTCAACCATATTTGACTCCACCTTCTTTTAAATTCCTCCCTAAAGGTCCTTGTCTTTGAGTTTTGCAATCCTTTATCTACATTTAAATCATAACACCCAAGACTAGTATATGTATATCTTTGAGATGGTACAATACCTCACCTTACCTTATCATGAGCCCTATAATAATAAGATACTTATGTAATCGTTCTCCCGTTACCTATAGTATCCATAGAAGGAACAACCACCTCAAATAGAGTCTTATCTTCCATAGTTTCAAAATGCTCCATCTTTATATCTTTATTATTCCTCCCCGAATGGGGCTCACTTAAAGTAATACATTTACAAATGATGAACTTCGATTCTCCAGGTTCCACTCCCCACAACTCATAAGCATTCTCACATTATGGATAGCCATTGAAGACATAATGTTCAACTTTACAATCAAGTTGAATTAGCTTTATTAGATCAATAGGAAAAGTTTTGATGACATTCAAATAAGAGTAATTATTTAAGTTTCCTACTATAAACCATCATAAGTATTTGTAAGTTTATCACTATAAATGAACACTTACCGACCAAGTAAGATGTTTTGGAATCAACCTTGCCCTAGAAACTCAATGACAACTTAGTGGTGAAATGCATATTTATCCCTTATGTCTTGCAAAACTTATTAAAGTGTCTAAAACAACCTCCAAACACCCACCATGTCTTGACCTTAAATCCCATAATTTGTTCTTATCATGAAAGTCTTTGATAGCTCATGAAGAATGAAAAATAAAATTGTAAACTTCTAAAGTATATAAAAACATATTTTAGATCCTTTAGCTATGATCACTACAAAGTCTTCAATATTTCATGTGCAACTCTAATGCATTAGCTTAGATCATCAAACATGCTTATGGATATAAATTTTGTCCGAGATTTGGAACATACCTCGTATTCACCTCGTATTATGTAGAAGAAACTAATGATAATGGAATATTTTAAGTTTCACCGTACCAATACCATGAACCTTCCACACCTTATTATCACCAAGGTAAACTACACCACCTTCCCCTAGATTCAAAGTCTCAAATTGTTCTTTTTTATGACATGTGTGATAAGATAAACCTCCAACTCTCTTCAATCTCCAAAATCAACTATATTAGTGCACCAACTCTCTCATAACTATTCTCATATGAGGAAACTATAATTTGAACAAAATCAACATTTCCCCTCTTCTCGGTATAATCCTTTATGAAGTGACTAGTTTTATGACAAGTTTATCATTTTACCTTTGAATTGTCAAAACTCTTTGATTTGGGCATCCTTCTATGCTCACTTCCTCATCTTGAGATACTCAAGCCTTCACTACTATCGTCAATCATCAAATCGTACACTTTAGAAAATTCATTATATCTCACAGCTAACTAGACTTCACCCGAAGCAATATGACCTTCCTTATCATAAAGAATGACATCCTTGAAGTGCTCAAAGGATCTGGTTAATGATCTAAACAAGAGTATAGCCTTATTAATCTTCAATCTTCCCCCTTAATAATCTTCATATCATCAACGATCCTGTGAAATTTTGTTAACTTCCCCACTATGAGTTTGTTCTCTACCATTCAAAATAAGTAGATTTGTTGTTTCAAATACAATGTATGACCCAAAGAATTGATCATATACAATGATTCAAGTTTTTCCACATTGAATATGTAGTATTCTTTTTAGCGACTACTTCTATAATTTTATCCTCGAGGCACAAGATAATGACAATCTTGGTTGTATCCATCATCTCGGTCTTCTTTGGTTATGTTAGGTGTGTAGTCATCGATGCATCACACTTTAATGATTCAATGCACTTCTATTTAGTTAAGATTTCTTACACATTCACTTTCCAAAATCCAAAATCGTTGTCTTCGGAAAACTTCTTGATATGCCATTTAGAACCCATTGTACTCACTTGTAAAGAAAATCCATTTGCCCTACAGTGGACACCACTTGTTGTAAAAAATGATAGAATAATTCAAAATATTTGGTAGAATTATTCAGAGCTTAAAAATACAAAAAAAATTGATGTGTGGGAACAAAGAAAAATGAAAGGCAAAATAAATGACCTCAAGCAACAAAAATTACCCACAAAGAGTGAAGATAAATACACAACAAGTCAAAAATAAAATAAAAGACAAGAACACAAAGAAACTTTTTTTATCCAATTTGATGAAACTAATCTACTCTGTGGAAGAGAGCAACTCTCTGATTCACTATACTTCAAAGAATTGTTACTAGAGATTACAAAAGAGTTACAAGAAAATAGATACCCGAGTTTCCAATATTTAACCCTATTTTCTACCTAAGTGTTTCTCAATCTATCTAACTCTTTATATATGAATCAAACAAATTCAAGGTGTTTATAATGGTTTCACGATCTCTAAAGGTTACCCAAATTCAAAGAATACAATCATATGAATTTATACTCTTGCTTCTCTAAATTTCCCATAAAATTATATCACCTTCTCCCTCTATCTTTCAAACTATATTCTGAAGGTTGTACAAACAAGAATAATAGAGATACAGATTGATAATTGTTGAAATTCAGTGACCATTGAGCAAGTAAATAGTTTACCAAATCAAACATTGATTGTGGGCTAGACGCTACCTCTTGGACCAAAAGTCAACAATGCAAAAAAAAAATGTGTTTTTGTCTTCACTTCACTATATAAAGTTTTGAGATATACTTTTACAATATGATATAATTATTAATAATATATACTTTATGAAAAATTCATGCAAACACGACTCAAGTTAAAATATTCAAAATATATATATTAATATGCTATGGTGGATGTTCAAATATACAATTCTATACCTTTTTTTTAAAATTTAATATAATGATTAAATTAACATTTTTACTTGATTAATCATTCAATTAAATCTAATTTAAAGACAATGATTTGTAGTAAGTTAAAAAAATATATTTTTGGAGTAAGTGAACCTCATTCATATATGAGTGGCATTCAATTTACTATAAGAGTAAATATCTTTAGCTTGCTCTCCATCATAGCCTTTAAATTAGATTTAATCGAATGATTAATTAAATAAAATATTAATTTAATATTAATATTATATTCAATTTATAGACTATAATTTAGATTAAGTTAAAAAAACTTACTCTTACTCTTGAAGTATGTTGAACCACACTATATATATATATATATATATATATATATATATATATATATATATATATATATATATATATATATATATATATATATATATATATATATATATATATATATATATATAATTCTCTATTTTCCAATATTGTGCTCCCTCTCCATTTGCCTGATTTATAAGAAAAAAATACATACCTTAGTGCTACGTTTTTATCACAAATTATAAATAAAATTATCAAATTTATTCTATTTAATCATTTTATTTTAAAATATATTTTTCAAAGATAAAATTGCATGTAAATTATATTTAATTTCTTTCTCTCTCATTTTTTATAAATAAAAAAATCAATTGAAATTGTTTTTACATTTTTCCTTAAATTAAATTTAAAAATACAAAAGTTACGACTTCAAATAATTATATTTAATTTTTTTTAGTAAAGGTGTAATATTGATTTTTGTTTATAAGTTCAATAGAGGGAGTACTATGTGAATTTTGCTAATAGTCTTTGTAAAATAAAATAAAAATACTTTAAAATAATAATAATAATAATAATAATAATAATAATAATAATAATAATAATTATTATTATTATTATTATTATTATTATTATTATTATTATTATTATTATTATTATTATTGAAAAAACTTAAAACTTAATACTTAATTTATTTGTGGTCCCAATACTTTGGTAGAAAAGAGAAAAATGTGTTGATAAAAAAATGAGGCTTTCAAGGTCAACATCAAATTCAAAAAATTTATTGGTATCTTCCTAAACTGTTGGCTAGATTAACGTAATGCTAACAATTCATGTGAGGTTGGTGATGTATCACTTAGCAAACCTCAACCCATAGACTTCTTTTATTGGAATCACATCCAACTTTTACCGTTTTCTGACCATTTTTGGCTTTTGTGAGAAATTTTCCATGACAAGTAAAAGAAAAAACTCACATAATCTATTGCATTCACATTCTCAAGCAATCCCTCGTGATTAAAGCTCTTTTTATAAGTCGTATTCATCAACCTAACAAACTAAATCAAACAAATTTAATTGGTTTGAACACTTCAGTTTATTTGATAGTAACTCACTATCAAAATAAACTCAGGTATTGGCACGTTAATGAAAGCTTGAGGCTTAAGATTGTGTTTCTATTATTACATCAAATTCAAAAGAATTTTGATTTGCTTCAATTGAATTTTGTTTGTTTTGTTCAATTTTTTTAATTATTTGAATGCTTGAGTGCGGTGATATTATGGCACAAATATAAACATAACAACTACTACAAAATAGTTATTTGCGACTTAATTTTTACGTCACGAAAGTGAAAGTCACGTTTAGGAGTATTTGTAGCAATTTTTTTCCGCGTGAAAATCACGTCACAACTTTGCCTCGTGATTTTCACGTCACAAAATTTTGCGTCGGATTTTCCACGCCACTAAATTGAAAAATTATTATTAATTAGCATCGTGTTTTCCATGTCGCAGACTAATTTTTTATTTACAAAATTTTAATAAATAATTAAAATAAGAAATTAATAATAAAATAATTATAAATTTGTTTACCATTAAAAATATTAATTTCAATTAATAATTAAAAATACTAATATTTTCAAATAATAATTAAAAATATAAATTTCAATTAAAAATGATAATTCAAAATAGTTACAAATATTTTATAAAAAATAATATTTAAAAGTAAAATAACAATAAATAAATAAACTCAATCAACATCATCGTCATCATCACCATCCATAGTTTCGTCTACATCATCATCCATAGTTTCGTCCACATTATCATCATCATCCACATCACCCCTCATTGAATTATTTGTTTGGTTCCTTTGTTGTGAGAGCAATTGTCACATTATTTCCTCCATCTCAATTTGTCTCTTCTTTCATTTCCTCCATTTGGGTATTTATCGTCGCCTCACGTTCTGCCTGTAACACCCCAAAATTTGCCATCCTTATTCACGCATTCATTTTTAGGTCATTTAACATTAGATACAGTGTATTTCATCATGTCAATCGGGATTAGCTCCAAGAAGTTTGAACATCATCCAAGACACTTTGTGGATCCTATCTGGGTGATCAGGCAACACAAGGGAATGGCTTAAGATACTTCCAACATGTTCAAATGGGGTCTACTCATCAGTCAAAACGTTAATCTTGAAGGAGCAAAAGTTTGTTCATGAACTGTCATGCTCACTAGGCGAAGCCCACACGTTTCGAAAAAAAAAACGAAAAAAAAAACGAAAAAAAAATTAAAAAAAAAATAATTAATTAATTAATTAATTAAATAAATAAATAAATAAATAAATAAAATATAATAGAAAAATCTTGGACTTGGACTTCTCTCATTTGAGCCCACAAAGCCATGAAAATTAGGTTATAAAAGAGGGAGAACAAACAGAAAAAGGAAGAGAAGCAAAACACTCTGAGGTTTCCTTGGAACAAAACCCTGACCTAACCTGGGAAAAAGATAGTGAGAGAAGAGCTAACAGAGTTCAGAGCAACCTCCAGACCCTGAAGGAAACTCATTTGCACAGAATCACCTTTACCTCATATCTACCCCAAGATTGCTCTACAAACCCACGGGTGCAACTCAATTTCAATCGATCTCTCCAATCAGGTTTGCCCTATTTCCACTACTTTATACTTTCAACCTGAAATTTTTGATACCCTTTTAATGTATTTGTTTGACAAGAGGTTTAGGCCTCCTACCCTTGGTTGCTTTTTGTGAGCTTTTTGTGAACTTTAATGGCATGATTCATGTGACTTTATTATTTGGTGCAACTCTTGATTGCACCCCATCTTGTTTCTCTAACCTGTTTGTTGAGTTTTTTTGTGAGGGCTTACATGAATCCTGAAGAGATAGCCTGTTTGGTATTCCATTTTATTTGTGGGATACCACTGGGAGATTTATTCTGATTACCTGTACTGACTTGCTTTCTTTGATGGTGCCAGCTTGAGAGATCTCCAGGTTCCTTGTCTCTTTAGTTGCTGTTACTTCGGATCTTTATCCATGGGGTACTTTTACATCTTTCCCGCATTTTACCGCTTTCTTAGCTGGAAGACCTCGATAGGAGGCAATGTTTTCTTTTGTTTATTTACTTTTGTGCCCAAAGACCTCCATGAAGAGGCAATTGACGGGTAAAAGGGATTAGTAGTCAATCCCCCGTTATTCAGTGCGTCATTCTTTAAGATCACACTACGTGTCGATGTTTCAGAATAAAACCCCCAGATCTTTTGTCCGGTCAGTCAGTGGAGAGGGTTCCCCACTTTTTGTCATGAGCTCACCTTGTCCAGGGTTAAGAGCTATGAGGTCTTATCCTCATTACCCCTTTTGCGTGAGCGTTCCTAAAACACAAACAAACTCATTGATTTTTCTTCTCCTAAGAACACGTTAACTCCTTCTACTACAGGCGAGTAAGTCTCCAAAGGTCGAGCATCCGGTAGATTGCGTAGTAACGTCGTTCGTCCAAAACCCAATCCATAACCCCGTAGTTAGCCGAACTACGGCTTGCTCTGATTCTCATTCCAGATGAGATACGTAGGCATAAGACGCGATGTCTTAGCGAGCACAATTACCCTTAACCCCTAGGTAGCCGAGCTACGAAGACTCTGATTCTCATATTCAGATGAGATACGTATGCAGTGGATGCGACATCCCTGCGAGTCATTTTCTTTTGACCCCTTTTTTTTAGTAAATAACACATTAGATAAACCCACACCCTTTAGACAAGAACTACAAAAGTGGATCCCGTAGAGTACTACGGATGCGTAGGGGTGCTAATACCTTCCCTTCGCATAATCGACTCCCGAACCCAAGATTTGGTTGCGAGACCCTGTCTTGTCCTTTCCTTTTTCCAGGTTTACTTCGAGCGTTTCCTTTCCCTCCTTTGGGATAAATAACGCACGGTGGCGACTCTCCTGTCTTTTTTCGCCGGTTGTTTTTTTTCGCATTCCATTTTTCAGGTTGCGACAGCTGGCGACTCTGTTGGGGACTCGGTTTCCCTAAGCGAGTCCCTCCTAGCTTTTGTAGGTTGTTTGTTTATTGGGTGTTTATTCTTTTGTACAGTTATTTATCTTTCAGCATTTATCTACTTTATTGCATTGTGTACATATGACTGCCGTATCTGCTGGTTCTGTTTGTGAGATGAGTTCTATACCCGAACTCGAGTGCACTTAGGATAGGAGAATGGCATAGTCTTGTTGACTTGTGTGGAGTTATTCCTTAGCAAGTTGACTTGCAAGCCCATTCACTTGGTGGAGGTCATGTTGGGATCAATAATGTCACACAAGTAAGTTGTGGTTAGACATTACTTTTTCCAATATAGACCTTAGAAGCCAAGGACCTTAGTTTACCAAACCCATCTTGGCCTATTCGTAGGACGTAGTGCGAAAGTCGTTCAAGTGTAAGATTTGATACGATTGTTACGCGATACTACACTCATAAGAGTCTCTCTTGAGAATATTTTTGGAATACGAGTAGTCGTTCCTCCGATAATATCCGAAAGATGGGATTATGACTATGGGAACCTTTTGTAGAACATGTTTGGCAGGTTTAAACCTTAGTACACTCCCTTTGGGTGGTTCTTAACCTAAACTCCATGCTCGTGACTTGTAACAAACCCTTGATTCATGGTTGATCCGTTCAGGTATCCTTAATATCAATGAAACTTGGGTGTTGATAAGGTGTAAACCATAATCCACCAAAAATGGATGGTTGATATTAAGGATAACATGATCCATCCCATGACCTTTGTTTGGTGTGCTTTGCTTGATCCTCTTAATTTCTCTCCAGGCAGTGCAACCTGACAGATGTTCAAGCGGATCCAGCAATTCTGATTGACATGCCATTGCATTGTATAACATCATATGCATGTTTGCATCCAACATCTCATGCTTATTCATTTGCAGGGTATTCCCTTTTTAAGGGGGGGCCTTAAAATCGAATAAGCAGTGCATCGCATACCATACATACTAACCCTTGTTTGTTTTGCAGGTGTCACCGCAGTGTCTAATGTTTGTTCCCTGTTGCGGGCAGTTATTGGTCCCAAGCGAGTTCACAGGTACCCGACAAAGGAAAATCGTCCACGACTAGCAATGGACCAGATACAGAAAGAACTGGCTGATATGCGTGAAAGGATGGATCAGTTCATGACATTGATGACTGGTATGGCAGAAGGCCAGGCGAAGCTGAAGGAATTGGTTGAGCAACCGAGGCCCGATCCAGAGGTGGAAATACCAAGTGCTGAGGGGAACCCTGGTAACCCTGGGAACCCTGGTAACCCTGGGAACACTGATAACCCTGTGAACACTGGAAACGCGGGTAACGCAAATGTTGATGGAAACCCGGGTAATGTTGGCAACACGGGAAATGTTGGGAATGGTATTGGCGGAAGGTACAATGTGAATCAAGGGATTGGGATTAACGGGCGCCCCGTTACTGAAGATTGTCAGTATGATCAATTTTCTTTGCACGACGAGGCCCTCGAGACCACTCGCCGTATGGATGAGCTTGCTGAGAAGCTCAAATCTTTGGAGTCTCAAAATTCCTTAGGTTTTGATGTCACCAATCTTGGTCTGGTTCAGGGAGTAAGGATCCCTCACAAGTTCAAATCCCCTACTTTTGAGAAATAAAACGGGGCTTCTTGCCCACGCACTCATCTCCAATCTTATCTAGGAAGGTTAGGAGCTCACACTGAAGATGAAAAGTTGTGGATGTACTATTTTGAAGACAGTTTAACTAGAGCTTCTCGTGAATGGTATTCTCATTTGTCTCGTACTACCATCAAGAGTTGGAAAGACTTGGCAGAGGCTTTTGTCAAGCAATATCAATACAACTTGGACATGGCTCCAAATCGGACCTTGTTGCAAGGAATGTCTCAGACTACCAAGGAAACCTTTAGAGAATATGATCAGCGTTGGAGACATATTGCTGCATCCGTCCAACCCCCTATGTCTGAAAGGGAGATGGCGGACATGTTCATGAACACTCTTCAAGGCAATTATATCGAGAGATTGGCTGCTTTCCCGTCAATCAGCTTTGCAGAGATAGTGATTGCTGGAGAAAGGATCGAGAGTCTGTTGAAGATGGGCCGAATTCAAGACAACAGTGCTTCCAACTCATCAGTTCCCAAGAAACCGTTTGCTGGTAACGGTCAGCGAAGAAGAGAAGGTGAGACGAGTGTTGTATATGCCGACAGAGGTAGGGGCAGAGGACGCCCTAATTATTATCAAGATCAAGTGGCCGCAGTCACTATTCCAACACCTGTTCCTCAACCGCAGTATCATCCGCAACAGCAACCCAGGTACAACAATCAACAACAAGGAGGTAATCCGGGTCAGCAGAGACCCTATCAACAACGTCCAAGGCAGGCGGACCGGGTCATTGAGCCAATCCCAATGCCTTATTCTGTATTCCTTCCCAAGCTGATTGACATGAATCTGGTTACGTTGAGAACTCTGGCCCCACCGATCGATCCCAACAATCTGCCTAGAGGTTATGATGTCAACGCCAGATGTGCTTTTCACTCCAACGCACCTGGCCATACTACAGATAATTTTAAGGCTCTCCAGCTAAAGGTACAAGATTTGAGAGATGCCCAGGCCATCAATTTTTCTCCGGTGCCTAATGTTATCCAAAACCCGATGCCAGCTCACGGCGGGCAGAGGATTAATGTTGTTGATAGTGGGGAAACTTTGAATTTGGTTTCTGATGTGACTAAAGTGAAGACTTCGCTATCGGTGGTCAAAGACCGACTCTTGAAAGTACGGATTTTCCCTGGCTGTGGGGAAGAGTGCAGAAATTGTCAAGACGCCGAGAACGGATGTGATAGTTTGAGAAGGGGTATTCAGCAACTGATAGATGAAGGTTGTCTTCAGTTCGATCAGACTCATCCAGTGAAGAATGATGTGTCGACAGTAACGTTTTATTCCACTCCTGAAGAAATATATGTTCCCGAGAGACCCGCTCCGACAACAATATATTTCCCAGAAAGTCCAGCACCAATTTACTCTGGCAACCCTCAACCGACTTTGATTGGTCCGGTCACCATCACGGTACCAGGACCTGTTTCGTATGAGAAAGACAGTGCTATCCCGTGGCACTATGGGGCTGATATCTACTGCCAGGGGCAGAAAGTTAACGAAGAAGACATTGACATTGGTAGCTCCGCTGTAGACAATGTTGGAGGAATTGGTGGCTTCACTCGCAGTGGATGCCTATTTGCACCATCAACATTGCGCACGAATGCTGAAGCTGAGGTAGCTGCCAAGGCTAAAGGAAAACAGGTATCCACCGAAGAGGTTACTACCGAGGAAGCTCCTCCTAAGACCGCATTCGAGAAGGAAATGGGTGAGTTTATTATCAAGAAAAGTGACTACAAGGTAGTCGACCAGCTAAATCAGACACCCTTAAAGATCTCCATTCTCTCACTATTGATGTGCTCTGAGGCACACAGAGCAGCCTTGTTGAAAGTAATGGATATGGCTTATGTTCCCCCAGAGATAATTGTTGACCAGCTGGAGTCGGTAGTTTCGAATGTACACACTAGCCATGCGCTAGGTTTCACCGATTATGACCTAACATCTGAGGGCAGGAATCACAACAAAGCCTTGCATATCACAATGGAATGCAAAGGGACGGTGCTTTCCCATGTTTTGGTTGATACAGGTTCTTCTCTGAATGTTCTCCCAAAGAAAGCCTTAACGAAGTTGGATTGCGATGATGCCACCCTGAGGCCGAGTAATTTAGTTGTAAGGGCTTTTGATGGCTCTAAGCGAGCTGTTTGTGGCGAAGTTGAGTTTCCAGTTAAGATTGGACCGCAGGTATTCAAGAGTACCTTTTATGTGATGGATATCCAGCCTGCCTATATCTATATGCTAGGTCGACCCTGGATTCATGTTGCCGGTGCTGTTACTTCTACTCTCCACCAGAAGCTCAAATATGGACTAGAAGGTCAGATCGTCACCGTCTGTGGTGAAGAGGATATTTTTGTTAGCCACCTGTCTACATTTAAGTATGTGGAGATGGATGGAGAGATGCATGAGATGCTGTGTTAGGGCTTCGAAGCCATAAACATCAGTGAGGTTGCGCCCGAAACTGTCTTTTCACCTGAGTCTGAGAAGGTCGGGACTTCTATCTCTTCATACAAGCAAGCTGTTGAAGTGGTTAAGGCTGGTAATGCCCAAGGCTGGGGAAAATTTGTGGAGCCAATCATAAAAGAAGACAAGTTTGGATTGGGGTATACTCCGGGGTCTCAGAAGAATGAAGCCGGTACTTTCTCCAGCGGGGGTTTGGTTTCTCCCCACACCATCAATGCTGCAGATGAAGACAAGGCTGACAGCGACTGTGACTTAGATAGCTGGATTCGCCCGTGTGTCCCAGGAGAAAAGCTCGACAATTGGTCGTCTGAAAAAGTCGTCCGGTTTACTCTACTGAAGGAGTAATTTTTATTGTTTTCCTTTTATCACATGCATAACAAAGTCTTACACTTTGACCAAGGTGTAATGACTCATCTGTAGGGCCATCCATTTAGTTACATTTCGCAATTATTTTCATCATCAATAAAGGACAGTTTTTGCAAACAATTTTGTGTTCTCTTTCTTTCAATTATTTTTACTTTTACAAAAACGGCAATGTTTCTTTTTCATGTTTCTTTTTCGTTTTTCTTTCCAAAAAACACCTCGTAAAACTGATCACCCGGATCTCACTGCTAACGACACTGCTATGGCCAAGTATGACTTCGACAATCCTATCTATCAAGCCGGAGAAGGGGTTGAGGAAGATTGTGAATTGCCTGAGGAGTTAGTCAGGTTGTTGAAACAGGAGGACCGAGCTATCACACCTTATCAGGAGGTGGTTGAGACCATCAACATTGGTACCGAAGACGACAAGAAAGAGATCAAGATCGGGGCCAGTCTACAGGCCGAGAGGAAAAGACCGTTGATCATGTACTTGACTGTGTTAGAAAGGTCAATGGGTTGTGTGCTCGGTCAGCATGATGAGTCAGGTCGAAAAGAGCATGCAATATACTACCTTAGCAAAAAGTTCACCGACTGTGATAAAAGATACTCACTGCTCGAGAAAACTTGCCGCGCTTTGGCATGGGTTGCTCGCCGACTAAGACAGTATATGTTGACTCACACGACTCTATTGATATCAAAGATGGATCAAGTCAAGTATATTTTTGAAAAGCCAGCAGGGTTGCTAGGTGGCAAATGATGCTGACAGAGTATGACATCCAATACACTTCACAAAAAGCCATCAAAGGAAGTGTCTTGTCAGACTATCTTGTCGCGCAACCGATTGATGATTACCAACCTATGAGGTTCGACTTTCCTGATGAGGACATCATGTTTCTCAAATCGAAAGATTGCGAGGAACCACTCCCGGAGGAGGGGCCTGACCCTGAATCCAAATGGATTATGATGTTTGATGGGGCGGTCAACGTCAATTGTCGCGGAGTTGGTGCAGTGTTGATCACACCGGAGGGGGTTCATATGCCATTTTGTGCCAGAATAAATTTTCCCTGCACCAACAATGAAGCTGGACGAAGCATAATGGGTCCGTTCTCGATACAATCAGCTAAGCCTAGTTGAGGAAAAGAGACTAGCAGCTATATGCCATGGCCAGCTATATCAGAGACGGACGAAGAGAGCGTTTGATCAGAAAGTGCGCCCTCGGGAGTATCAATTCGGTGAATTGGTACTCAAAAGAATTCTTCCTCCCAACACAGATCACAGGGGAAAATGGACACCGAACAACGAGGGTCCATACGTGGTTAAAAGAGTTTTCTCTGGCGAAGCTCTGATGATAACAACCATGGAGGGCGAAGACTTCCCGTCCCCTGTCAACTAAGACGCAGTTAAAAAATACTTCGCATAAAATAGACCTGCTGGACAGTAAAAAGAATAGTCCAGGCAAAAAAGGGGCATCCCGACGAACCAAAAAAAAGAATGAAGAGGTTCGGGAAAAAATTAGGGATATAAAAATCAAAAAAATGTACACCCGGTGAGTCGAAAACCCGAAAGGGCGGCTCAAGTAAAAAAAGGTATCCCGGTGGATTGAAAACCCAAAAGGGCGGTCCACGCAAAAGTTAGGGAATAAGCGAATAACTACGATCTGAGTTCATCCGTGTTATATCACCGTTTCATTCAATCCGGCAATCTTCGAAGGTAAAAGATCGACTAATCATCCACTTCAGAAAGCAAGATGAGCAGAGCATCTTGAGGACATACGAGCCATAGCAGAGTCGAAACTCGGTGGGACCCCGTTTCCACATTGCCATTAGGATAGTTTCTCTTGTTCAATTTATAGCGATCGCCTCTTTCCAGGGATCAGCTTCCTGATGTACTCGCCTATTCCTGGCACAAATTTTTCAACCAACAAAAGTCGAATAATTCAGTTAAAAAGCCTCTTTACTTTTCATTTATCAGTTTGTTTGCAAAAGATGTCTGAATTCTTGAGGAAACATATTGCATCTGAATGTAATGGTGGCTTTTGCAGATGACTTGCGCAGGAAAACAGTCAAAATTGCTTTGAATGTGCTTAATCCCGGACGGTGAATTCAAACCGAGTAATTCCCCGGGGCATACGTGTATTTTTTGGTTACAGGTCACAGGAACCGGATGCCAAGTCATGAATCCTCACCCCCAAGCGGTTGACAAAGCCTCTCCTCTGCAAAGCAGGTTCCCCAATAGAGTTGACAGTATCCAGACTGTATATCCCCAGCAGAGTCGACAGTGCCAGACTGTATCTTCCCAGCAACAACGGAGTAGTCGCATACCCAACAGACAAGAGGGTGGTGTTCCTAGTGTTCATCTCGTCCCCAGCAGATTATTATTTTTTAACAGATTTGTTTTAATCCTCAGCCTGAGGACGATTAGCAAGTTCATATCCCCAGCAAAGGTCGATTCCTACGACATTTCCCCAGGAAGTGCTTTCCTCACAGACTCTCCTCGCAGAGCCTCGCCAAGCAAAGTTTCCATAGTTGATACTTCCCCAGCAAGGTCAACTTTTCAAAAAAAAGGCCGATTTATTTTCGGTGGCTCCCCGGTCCCGGCAGACGGATCGTTCCCCACAGAGCATTCAAGGATTGATACAGCGATCCGCTCCCTGCCAGAGTTGCTTCCCCAAGCAGATTTCTTTTTTCTTTTGCACCATGCATAACATTTGCATTTGCATTTGCATGCATATCAAACATACACATAAGCTGATAAACAGGTTCTTCAAAGAACACTGAAAAATTACTTTACAACCAAAGTCATGATATTTGGCCAGAGGATCAAGTGTGTGTGTGACCCAGCATGAGGGTCATTTCGAAGATTCAGCCTGAGAATCGTTTTCCAAAGATCCAGCCTGAGGGTCATTTCGAAGATTCAGCCAGAGAGTCGACTACGAGCGTTATTTCCCCAGCAAGCCAGCTGGAGGAATAGATTGACAGCTCAACAGAAAATCAACCTACAAGAGGATCCAGCCCGCGGATCGCATTTAAAAAACAAAGTCTAATCGAAGAGTCGTTATAACATGTTCTAGCCTGAAGAATATGTACGAAGCCCAAAAGTGGGATATTCTCGAAGCTGCATATCTAACATGAAGATTGTAGATTTCGAAAGAGGGTCAACCAACGCATGCCCCATATGCGAGATCCTGATGATGGGAATTTATCATCAAAACAATCTAGATCTAGCCAGAAGATCAAAGTCAGGTCTAGCCCGAAGACCGAAAAATAGATAGATTCAGCCAGAGAATCAAAGAAAATAGATTCAGCCAGAGAATCGAAACAATTCAGATCTAGCCAGAAAATCGAAATAGATTCAGCCAGAGAATCGAAACAAAGGAGATCTAGCCAGAAGATCGAAGAAGATCTAGCCAGAAGATCGAAGTCAGGTCTAGCCCGAAGACCGGAAATAGATTCAGCCAGAGAATCGAAACAATTCAGATCTAGCCAGAAGATCGAAGTAGATTCAGCCAGAGAATCAAAGAAAATAGATTCAGCCAGAGAATCGAAACAAAGGAGATCTAGCCAGAAGATCGAAGAAGATCTAGCCAGAAGATTGAAACCGTATCCATCCCGAGGATCAAAATTAACATCCAACCAGAGGACTAAATTGAGTATAGATTCAGCCAGAGGATCGAAACTCCAGATTAAGTCGTAAGACTGATTCAGATTCAGCCAGAGGATCGGAAGAGAAATAAACAGCGTGGTGTATTTCAACATTTTTATGGTGTTCTCGGAGCACAAATTTTCGGTCTGTCTTTGGTATTCAATCACAGCTCACCCTGTTTGTCTGATAAGTTGTTCGCTTTCATCCTGCTCGGGTTAGCTGATGACTGAATAGGGGCAGCTGTAACACCCCAAAATTTGCCCTCCTTATTCACGCATTCATTTTTAGGTCATTTAACATTAGATACATTGCATTTCATCATGTCAATCGGGATTAGCTCCAAGAAGCTTGAACATCATCCAAGACACTTTGTGGGTCCTATCTGGGTGATCAGTCAACACAAGGGAATGGCTTGAGATACTTCCGACATGTTCAAATGGGGTCTATTCATCAGTCAAAACGTTAATCTTAAAGGAGCAAAAGTTTGTTCATGAACTGTCATGCTCGCTAGGCGAAGCCCACGCATTTCGGGAAAAAAACGAAAAAAGAAAAACGAAAAAAAAACGAAAAAAAAAACGAAAAAAAAACTATAAAAAAAAGAAAAAATAATAATTAATTAAATAAATAAATAAATAAAATATAATAGAAAAATCTTGGACTTGGACCTCTCTCATTTGAGCCCACAAAGCCATGAAAATCAGGTTATAAAAGAGGGAGAACAGACAGAAAAAGGAAGAGAAGCAAAACACTCTGAGGTTTCCTTGGAACAAAACTCTGACCTAACTTGGGAAAAAGATAGTGAGAGAAGAGCTAACAGAGTTCAGAGCAACCTCCAGATCCTGAAGGAAACTCATTTGCACAGAATCACCTTTACCTCATATCTACCCCAAGATTGCTATACAAACCCACGGGTGCAACTCAATTTCAATCGATCTCTCCAATCAGGTTTGCCCTATTTCCACTACTTTATACTTTCAACCTAAAATTTTTGATACCCTTTTAATGCATTTGTTTGACAAGAGGTTTAGGCCTCCTACCCTTGGTTGCTTTTTGTGAGCTTTTTGTGAACTTTAATGGCATGATTCATGTGACTCTATTATTTGGTGCAACTCTTGATTGCACCCCATCTTGTTTCTCTAACCTGTTTGTTGAGTTTTTTTGTGAGGGCTCACATGACTCCTGAAGAGATAGCCTGTTTGGTATTCCACTTTATTTGTGGGATACCACTGGGAGATTTATTCCGATTACCTGTGCTGATTTGTTTTCTTTGATGGTGCCAGCTTGAGAGATCTCCGGGTTCCTTGTCTCTTTAGTTGCTGTTACTTAGGATCTTTATCCGTGGGGTACTTTTACATCTTTCCCGCATTTTACCGCTTTCTTAGCTGGAAGACCTCGATAGGAGGCAATGTTTTCTTTTGTTTATTTACTTTTGTGCCCAAAGACCTCCATGAAGAGGCAATTGACGGATAAAAGGGATTAGTAGTCAATCCCCCGTTATTCAGTGCGTCATTCTTTAAGATCACACTACGTGTCGATGTTTCAGAATAAAACCCCCAGGTCTTTTGTCCAGTCAGTCAGTGGAGAGGGTTCCCCCTTTCTGAACCCCCACTTTTTGTCATGAGCTCACCTTGTCCAGGGTTAAGAGCTATGAGGTCTTATCCTCATTACCCCTTTTGCGTGAGCGTTCCTAAAACACAAACAAACTCATCGATTTTTCTTCTCCTAAGAACATGTTAACTCCTTCTACTACAGGCAAGTAAGTCTCCAAAGGTCGAGCATCCGGTAGATGGCGTAGTAACGTCGTTCGTCCAAAACCCAATCCATAACCCCGTAGTTAGCCGAACTACGGCTTGCTCTGATTCTCATTCTAGATGAGATACGTAGGCATAAGACGCGATGTCTTAGCGAGCACAATTACCCTTAACCCCTAGGTAGCCGAGCTACGAAGACTCTGATTCTCATATTCAAATGAGATACGTATGCAGTGGATGCGACATCCGTGCGAGTCATTTTCTTTTGACCCTTTTTTTTAGTAAATAACACATTAGATAAACCCACACCCTTTAGACAAGAACTACAAAAGTGGATCCCGTAGAGTACTACGGATGCGTAGGGGTGCTAATACCTTCCCTTCGCATAATCGACTCCCGAACCCAAGATTTGGTTGCGAGACCCTGTCTTGTCCTTTCCTTTTTCCAGGTTTACTTCGAGCGTTTCCTTTCCCTCCTTTGGGATAAATAACGCACGGTGGCGACTCTCCTGTCTTTTTTCGCCGGTTGTTTTTTTTCGCATTCCATTTTTCAGGTTGCGACACTGCCACCTCGTGTCTCGCCTCGGTTAGCGCCAATTGTCACATTGTTTCCATTATTTAGAGGTGTCAATTATTGTGGACGTGAGATTTCTTCCCCATCCACAATTCTTTCAAATAATATTTTATTCTTTAGTTTGTAGTTCCCGACCAAAGATCCAACATCAAATAAACACTTGTTAGGTCCTCCCTCGTCAATTACTAAATTCCAAATATAAAGATCCAAACGATCATCAATTGAGTTTGAACCTATCAGAGTATGTTGGGGATTTTGAACTAAAAATTTTACGAGCAATGTCTGATAGTCCTTCTACACAGACAAGAAAAAAATTAAATTAAATATAGTTTAAACAATTTAGTTATATACAAGAATTAAATTAAATTAAATAATAAAACATAGTCACGTGATTTTCACACCATAAATAATTTTAAGTTAATTGTCATATGAAAGTCACGACGCAAATAATTTTAAATTAATTGTCATATGAAAATCACGCCACAACTTTGTCATTAAATATTAATATAACTTAAATAATTTATTCATATACAGAAATTAATTTAAATAAAATAATACAATATAAATAACTTACCAAAGATAATCTAGTACGTTCGTCAATAAAATTCCTCGATTTTTTTGTATGAGTCTTTGCACCCAGCTCATTCATTCGTGGGGTCTCCCCAAATTCTTAGACTAATTAATAAAATTAACTTTAATCAAAAATATATAGTAAATCAAAACATAACTTTAAAAAGTAGTTATAATTACCATGCGTCAAGCATTCCCGCCAATACCAATGCTTCCAACTGCATTGAGGTGACCCCTTTTCAAATGCTCTCATTTTCTTTGAATTTTAGATCTTACCTTAAAACCATGTGTATCTCAATAGACAAGAAGTTCATCAAAAACTTTCCTACCTATCCAGTTAGGACGAACACTTTACTCTTCTCAACCATGTCTAGCACGTCGTAGCATGTCAGAAAATTGGATTGTTGTTCTGCCCCGTCAATTTTTTTTCAGTTTTAGCCTCGTCAATTACTTCCCACGTACACTTTTCCTGCAATGTTGTATAACATTCAAATTAATTGTTAGATAATTATAATTAAAAAAGCAATTAAAATCACAATAATTTAAAATAAATTTATTATACCTTTAAATTTGCTAACCCAAACATCTTTATCACTCTTGAAAAGTTCTCGAAATTTCTTCCAAGATTTTTATACATTTGTTGAATAACATAACTCATATATTTGGTAGCAATCTGACTCATCTCAAAACTAAACAACAATCATTTGAATAAGTATTATTAAATCTAAAACATGCAACATGTTTACTTAATGATCAGTGTATTTTTATGCACATTCTTTCACTATTATATTACAACAATTCTAGAGTGTCTTTTGATATTTCTACTATTTTAGTGTGTTACCTTAACTTGGTTTATTGTTACATTTATTTTAATTTTGTATGGCATTTTCTGAATAAACAGCTATTTACACCCTCTTTCTCCGCAGGTCACAACTTAGGCTACGAGAATTGGATTGGCGTGTTCTAATAGGCGTTGGAAAGATAAGAGGATAAGCTAAAAGTTTCTTGTTGAAGTAAAAAGCATATTTGGAGTGTAGAAGACTCGAATAAATCTTTTTAGCTTTAGACTTTAGAAAATAATTAGTTTTGGGTCGTTTGGGCCGATTTTTATGTTTTCCGACCCAATTAGGATTAGAATCCATATTTCTTGTTTCATTTAACATAAAGCAGTCGTAGAAACTGTTCATACATCCAGTTCATTATTCATAAAATTCTTTTCTTTGTACGATTTTCATGGAGAACTAATCCCTAAGGTAAATTTTGTTGATTTACGGGTTTCACCGTTTTGAGGTTATTTTAATTCCAATTCAATTTTGATTTCTATTCAATTCTGCCTATAAATTTGTTTGCTTAATTCAATTGTTTTTGTTTGCTTAATTTGATTGTTGCTCATATAATAGAATTGATTAAATTTGATTGTATGCATATTCCTAATTTTAATAGTGTGTTAACTTAACTTATTCGTTAGCTTCACCTAATCTTTAGACTGTCATGCTTAATGCAGTAAACAAGAACATAATTCACATGATATTGATAGTGATTGCCTAATTAATTTTATATTCAAATAGAATCGAAGTTGTTTAGGGGATTGAAGTTACAATAGTCAGTGATAAGTCAGAACCCAAATCAGTAGGATTAACCATTTTAGCTTATTCATAATCAAATTCTTTTTACTGTTATTTTATCTGAAACCTAAACCTTAAAACCCCCATCATTTTTAGTTTATAAAATTCAATATAAGAGTCCCTGTGATATGACATTCGAGTATGGCTTCCCTAAACTATAGTTTTTAATTACTCGTTTTTTACCCGTGCGCGACAACGTATCACTTAAATTAAAATTTTATAAATTAGAAACCTACGATTTTTCACTCGAATGTGCAACGAGATCCTCCCTCTCATGACCGTCCTCATCCTTCCCCTCATGATCATCCTCATCCTCCCCCTCATGATCCTCCTCACGCGTAGGTATGTATGTGGTTGGTGAAGTGTGAGGTCCCCCTGGATGCATGGATGGTGAGGATATGTGTGAGGTAGGTGAGGTATTGGGTCCCCCAGGCTGCATGGATGATGAAGGTATGTGTGAAGGATGTGGGGTGCGGGTTCCCTCAGGTTGTATGGATGGTGAGGGTATGTGTGAGGGATGTGGGGTGCAGGATCCCCCAGGCTGCTTGGATGGTGAGGGTATGTGTGGGGGATATGAGGTGCGGGATCCCCTAGGTTGTATGAATGGTGATGGTATGTGTAAGGGATGATGAATGTATGAATGCATGAAGGATGAGAGTACCTGTGCGGGATATGGAAAGCTAGACAGTCCAGTTTGCTGGTATGGAAAGCTAGATCCACAAGTCTGCTGGAATGGAAATGTAGGTCTCCCATATGAGCTAATGAAAGTTGCATTTCCATATGGGAACATAGGATAGTCATGAGGGGAGAGTGGTTCCATACGAGGTTAAGAACAAGACATAGACATGGAATCTACCTGACTCTGTGGGGGAAGACACATGGCCAACTGAGGTGCCTCACATACTGTTACCCTCGGGTGCTGATGTTAGGTCTTCTTACCCTTACCCTTATCAGTTCGAGGTGGTTTTTTATTTATTTTGAGAGAATACACGTATAATAAATTAACACAACATATACAACTAATTCATCAACACAATTAATAAATCAACAAAACACATTTAAATCAACACATTATTTTCTACCAACCATTAAGTAAAATTGCAAAAACGGTCTATTCAAACTCTTCATGCTCTTCATCCATATCACTCTTATCATCTGATTCGATATTATCCTCGGATCCAAACTCATCATTCTCTTCATCCACAAAATTTTCTTCCAATAATATAGATGCATCAACTTGATGACCCTCATCCAATGTATCATACAAAATTGTAATTTGTTCAACTTCAATCACATCATTAATTTGAGAAATTCCATCAACTTGGTAAACAATGTCTTCCACCAGATCGTTCGTTTCAATATGACTCAATGGCTTTGTTTTGATTACAACACACCACCCTCGTTTACGTGGCACAATTGAAGGATAAAGAACATAATAAACCTTCCTAACAATATGTGACATTATGAAATGATCATACTCTTTGTACCTTCGGTCCATTGAATCTTAACAGCATTATATTTCTTATCTATTTTTGTGCCTCTGTCAGATGGATCATACCAATCACAATAAAACAAGACAACTTTATTTTTTTAGTTCAAGTAATTGTATACCAACTCGTAGATATGTGTAACAATGCCATAGAAGTCGTCGTCACCACCATTTATAACTCATTTTACGAATACACCATTGTTAATGGTATTTCCCTTCAGTCCATGTCTCAGTGTGAAATTTATATTCAAGTATGTGTGTCATTCATTTACGCTTTGAACAAAGCCTTCAGGAAAGTTTCTCAAATGGAGTATTTCTTGAGTCGGTGCAACAATGCATGACAATTGCTCCTTGAACCATGCTGAAAAATACGCATGAATGTGACTGGTAGTTGCTTGTTCACCGGTAGTATGAAAATTGGAGGTGTTAAATGTCTTATAAAGAAACACATTATAAGCTTGAAGGTAATAAGTTTTATATTTACAATGTAAATATAGATACATAGTTGGGGTATACTTACTCAATATATGGTTTAACTTTAGCGTAGTTAATCAAGACATGAACATGCGCATATTGCATTTTTTTTGGGGTCAGCCAATGAACATTCTTCTTTCCATAAGGACAACCTGGAAGACTAAAGACTGGTAAGGTAAATTGACTTATTTCATTAACATTTATTGCATTCCTTATGATTCTTGGAGTTAACATGATTGAAATAATGACTATAAAAATGGGATGTTTCTCGATGCAAGTAATATGCACATATTGATCCTTCAACTTTAGCTTTATTTTTCACTGATCGCTTTGAATCACCCAAGGACCTTTCAAACAGATACATCTACATATAATGGACAGGGCCGCCAAGATAAGCTTCATATGCAAGATGCACAGGTAGATATTCCATAGAGTCGAAAAAACCAGGCGGAAATACTTATTCCAACTTACAGAGAATGACTAGAATATTTTGGTCCAACTTAATGATGTCGTCCACTCTTAAAGCTGAAGCACAAATATCTCTAAAAAAATTGAATAATTTCAATTAGTGGATTAAGCACATGTTTGGGTAGTGAACCGAACGCAATTAGAAGCAATCGTTCTATGAAAACATGGCAATCATGATTTTCCATTCCATGCAACTTCCTAGTGTTGGGGTCGCCACACCTTGCTAAGTTTGAAGCATAACCATCATGTATTCTCAATTTATTTATCCAACAACAAAGTGCTTCCATGCCTCACCATTGACAAAGTGCTTCCATGCCTCGTCATCAGAGCATAACCCAAGCCTCACATTTCTAGGTTCTGCAGCAAAATCAGTATGTATCTGATCAAAGTGCTTCCATGCCTCGCCATCAGATGGATATCGCATAGTGCCCGAACTTGTTTTCTTTGTATGATGTCATGTCATTTGACTTTCACTGTGCATTGAAGTAAACATTCTTTTTAACCTTGGTATTATCGAAAGATAAAACATGGACTTTACTACTACACGTTTTTGCTTACGATTAATGGCTTTACTGCAAACTTTATATCTTGGACTCTTATAGAACTTACATTCCTCCAAAGCTTCATCATTAGTATCAAACTCATTGTCATAAAACAACATGCAACCACTAACGCAACAATTAATATTTCTTACTTATAAATATAACTTCGACACTAACCTCTTTCCATCATAAAAACTTGTAGGCAAGTTGTCTTTCATAGGTGTCTAGTCCAGCATCATTTTTATGAAGAATTCCGAATACTGATCAGCAACATTCCAATTTGATTTGACGGCCAATAATCTCACACACATTGATAATTTTGAGTCTGACGATCCCTCAAACAATGATGTACTCATTTCTTTCAACAACTGATAAAATCTTTGTGCTTCCTCATTCGGAAACTCTTCCCCATCAAAATCTCCAAGTTCATCATAGGTCACATTCACCCCAAAAGCATTGTCAACCATCTCGTCAATCAGATTAAATTGTTCATCATATTCCATATGTGATTTATTACTTGAAGCATGTGTATTAGTTGTCTCTGGTACGTTACTCGGCAGTTCTTCTCTATTATATGTTCAAACCCAATAATTTTCAAAGAAATCCCTTATCTTCAAATGACGTACTACTTCCTATGGATCACTAATTATAGGTCTACATTCACATTTAAGACAAGGACATCTTACTCCTCTTTCGGTTTGACAACATTCTTGAACAAATGTCTACGTGATAAACTCTTTAACTCCTTCAAAATTTGGTTTAAGTGCATGTCTTCCTGGATACAGTCTATCATACATCCAACTACGATAGTACCGATAATATTTCATACTGCACATTTGTACAATCATTGTCATTTTAATCAAAATGTGATTTTAATATATGCGAAATAATATGATTTTTTTCATATTATTTTAAACATAACTACATTTCATACTATATTTAGTCAAATTCTATTTTAGTTACTTAAATAAAAATATTACTTACTATAAATACTATATTTCATAACTATGCTTAATATATATACTTACTTAAATAAAAATATTACTTAATATATATATTTACTTACTTATAATATATTTCCTTACTAAATAATATTTACTTAAAAAATGTATATACTTACTTAATATATATTATCTAATAATACTTTTACTTGCTTAACAATATTTACTTTAAAAAACATATACTTATTCAAATTGTATTTATTTCATTATTTAAAAAATATATATTTACTCAAATTTTATTTACTTACTTATCTAAAAATATATATACTTACTTATATAAATATATTACTTAATATATGATACTTACTTAAAACATTTAATTAAAAAAATTATACTTACTTAATATATAATACTTATTTAAAAAATATATGTGTATTTACTTAATATATTATTATTATTACTTAATAATATTTTTACTTACTTAATAATATATACTTTAAAAAATATATACTTAGTCAAATTTTATTTACTTACTTATCTAAAATATTTATACTCTTACTTATAAAAAAATATTACTTAATAAATATATTCTTAAAAATATTTTATTTATTTATATAAAATAATATTAATTAATAAATATAAAAATAGTTTTTAAATTATTACTTAATATATTCTATATTTTATAAAATATTAAATAAGTCTAATAATATATTACTAATATATTAAATTCAGAAAAAATAAAAACCTATTAATATACTATTTAATATATTCTATTTATTCTATAAACTATTTAATGTATTCTATATTATTATTCTATAACAATTTTAATATATATTATGTTTATTATTTTTAAAATAATATATATATATATATATATATATATATATATATATATATATATATATATATATATATATATATATATATATATATATATATATATATATATGTATGTATGTATGTATGTATGTATGTATGTATGTATGTATGTATGTATATATGAACATATAAAAAATTCTAAAAAATAAATCTAAACAAAAAGCAAAACGCAATAATATTTATATATGAATTTATGGAAAAAAATATAAAAACATAATTGCCAAAATACCTCAACGAAGCAATAAAATATATTTTGTGGAGATGCAACCTCTTGGATGAATCTTTTAATAACCTAAATTAAAAATGAAAAAAAAATATTTATAACAAAACAAAAATCAACTAAATAAAAAATAAAATAAATAATTGCATACCTTGAACTAATTGGATGAAGGTGAGAAAGTGTTATGAAAGTTTGAGAAGAATGAAGTTTAAGGTTTAAGGTTGGAAGAGAGAAGAAAGGAATTTAAGGTTGGAAGAGAGAAAGCAACTGAGAATGAGATGAAGAGTGAGACAAAAATTTAATATTGTGCATGAAGGGAAGGACATTGCACATAATTATAGTCAAGTCAGTGTCGTATGAATTACATCGTAATCGAAAAGTAATTGTTATTTTGCGATGTGATTTACACGTCGGTAAAGCTGAGATGTTAGGATGGTCATAATGTTTGCCCAACCATCAATTTAGTCGGTCAAGATTCCCTCTAATTTGTTTTTTCTAAAAACTGTTTTGCAGCGTGTTTTACACATCACAAATTAATTTTTTTGGAGTTTGAATCTCTCCCCATGTGAAAACATTGATGTCTTTTTTATTTAGAAATATATGTTGCGATGTGTTTAACACGACGTAATTTTTTATTTTATTTTACAACGTCCCACCACCTTAAAAGCTTAGTTCTTTTATTTATTATTAAAAAAACCTTAACAACGTAATTATCACGTCACAACATTCTTTTTTTTGCCACATGATTTTCACGTCACAATATTATGATACTGGAAGAAGGTTTTCTTGTAGTGAACAAAGTTTTTAAGATGATAATTAATCATATTACTTTATAAAAAAATTAATTAATCATATAATAATTTTTGTTTCTCCTAAATTGGAGATACTTAAAGGGGATAGAAGTGATACAAAATAACATATTAAATTAAAAATATTATTATTTATTTTTTAAATTAAAAAGTTAAATTATTTTTATTAAAATATATTAAAAGTGTATGTGCTATCTATTTCTCTCAACAAGACACTGATAAATATAAACACACATGTTTTTATATTTTAATCATTAATATTTAAAATTCTCTTATTATTTATTTATTTACAAATAAAAATGATTATATATTAATTATATTTAAAATAAAAATATATATAGATTGAGTACTTTTAAAAGAAGTTATTATTATTATTATCAATATATACTTATTAATATTTAAAACATTGAATATTTTGTATTTGATTATTTATCTTGTTTATGAATGAAATGTTAAGGAATGTGGTGGGGTTTAACTCAATCCTATAAAACTCGCTTATAAGGTGAAGTTTGCCCCCCACTTATAAATACATGTTCAGTCAATATATTGTCTGATGTGAGACTCTTAACACACCGCTCACGCCCAGGACTGGACACCTGGAGCATGGAATAAATAATGGGTGGTCTGATATAGTAGAAACCTGATAGCAGACGCCCACCAGATCTTAAACATGCCTCTCGATATCATGTTAAGAAATGTGATTGGGTCTAACTCAACCCTATAAAACTGACTTGTAGGGTGATGTTTCCCTCACTTATAAGCTCATGTACAGGTCATATATTATCCGATGTGAGACTCTTAATACAAATATCTCTTAATCAAATTTACTGATAATTGTTTTTATTTAACATGAGTGTTGTAATATTTTAAGGATAAAAATGTAAATTATATTTAAAATCTCTCCCCTCCCCTTATGAACCAAACCAACATTTTATTAAAAGTACTCCCTCTTCTCTCTCCCTTTATGAGGGCTATTCTAATTGAAATTCTGACATTTTTCTAATGATTTGATTAATTTATGAAAATTGTGATTTTAATGTGATAAGATAGAGTATGAATCACAAAATTTTATCTATTATTGGAGTTTGAACATAATTGAAATAAATTAAACTTGAGAAAATAATTGATGGAAAAAAATAGAAATGAGGTGTCACACTCTCTCTATGAACTAGAAAAGGATGATAAGGCTTAATAAAGATCACCACGAGAAACTTGGTTTATTGATAAGATCAAAATGTGATCTAATCTAGAACCAAATAAGTAAAGTTCTAAAAAATCACACAATATGTTTGTTTAATAAAATTCAACTTTATCTTCTATTCATGATTAGCTCCATATTTATAGGTACAAGATAGGTTATTTAAGCGAAGTGAGAAATGGGTAAGCCCTAATTAATTAATAAGGTAACTTGGATGATCCAATGGTTCTTATGAAATGACACAATTATCCTTATATGGTTAAAGTTCATTTTACTCTTTATCCATCCAATTCCAATATTTTATTAGATAATTGAAACTTCAAAGGTCAATTAGGTCGAGATGTTACAACAAAACTCTCAAAAACTCACAATGTATTTGTTTAACAAAATTCAATTTGATTTTCTATTCATGATTAACACCTTATTTATAGGTATAAGGTAACTTGTTGATGTTACAATAACTCATAAAATACTACAAATTCATCTCAATACTTTATCAATAATGGCTTAGAGATGAATGGTTACACATTAAAAGGTGATTGAGGGAGGGGATATCCATTGCTTTAATGAATAATAATAATTTATAGCCACTAGTATCAATGCAACCTCATATATATCTCTTTTACTCCTTCAATGATTTGGTTTTTCCTTTCTTCACCTCATTACTTGAATGGAAATGGAATACATGAAATTTAAAAGCCTTTGAAGCTTTAAAATGGTTAAAAACACAAAAAAGAATTAAAGTATTTGGACCAAAATTGGATAAGTTAGATCCTTACACATTTTACTACAACATGATTAATTAAATAATTAAAAGTAGACAACATGCTCATAACTCATGCCATTTTCATGAGTTTGGATCAAAATTACAAGTATTGGCATGTTTCTTCTCATTTGGTCCATTGTTTCCATTGTTTTAGTCATTAATTGCATTAGGGTCGCATTGACTTTCTTAGCAGATTCCCTTGTCATTGGACGGACCTCATAGGATTTGGATAACTTCATTTACATTTTGGTGTTCCATTCCCTCATCATTTCCTCTCTCTTGAAGATAACTCGACCTCGAACTCATTATCACTTACATCAAAAAAAGATAAATAAGCAACGTTGAAAGTGGCACTTACACAATACTCACCAAAAACTTTTATCTTATAGGCATTGCCATTTAGATTATAACACATTTGAACTGGGTCATCTCCCGTTGGATGTAATTTGATATTTCTTTGTATGGGAAATATTTTCTTCCTTATATGAATCCAAACCCAGACTCCGAACTTAAACACCACTTTCTTCATGTTCTTATTTACATATTTAACATAGTTTTCATTTTTTTTCTCAAATTGTATTTTAACTTCTTGACATAATTTCTTTAAAAAGTCAGTCTTAGCTTTCACATCCTTATACTTCAAAAGAAAAGTGTTATGAAATGGTAATAAATTAATAGGTGATAATGAATTAAAATCATACACAATTTCAAAAGGTGAATATTGTGTAGTACATGAACATCCCTTGAAGGTGAGAAAAACACAAGAAGGGGGGTTGAATTGTGTTAACTTTTTCTTCTTTTTCTTTAAAACTCTTGGTCAGATTCTAAACATAGTGTATAAAATCTGATTCAACCAGAGGCAGACATCAAATATGAAATGCAAGAAAGAAGAGAGACACACAGAGTTATCTCGGTTCCTCTCACAACTTGAGATAAATTCAGTCCCCTTATACTTACAAGAGATTTTCACTATAATCACACAAGATTAAAATTTGCTCAAGCCCGCAAGAAAGAGACTTCCAATGCTCAAACACTAAAGTAAGAGACTTATATGCTTAAGCACACAAGCAAGAGGCTTTAAATTTTCAAACACTTAGTAAGAGACTTCTAACAATCTATCTAACACATGAATGATTGTTTGGGCAATATACTTGATATACAATCAGAGGTGTAGAAAGAATACAATGCAAATAGACTCTTCTTTTAAGATTTAGGGATT
This sequence comes from Lathyrus oleraceus, assembly GCF_024323335.1. NCBI lineage: Eukaryota > Viridiplantae > Streptophyta > Magnoliopsida > Fabales > Fabaceae > Lathyrus > Lathyrus oleraceus. The sequence continues at coordinate 385,814,846 of NC_066580.1, forward strand.
TTAAAGATATACAAGGATAAGAAATCCTAATTTCAGCATGTGCTTTGTTTTGACAAAGTAACTTTTCTTTTGAATGGTAATAGGTGTATTTTTCTTCAAGTTTTCAGCTCCTTAAATAGAGAAGGAAAAGAGTCATTGAAGATCCAGTAAAATATCGTCTTTGAGAAGCTTGAATAGAGACGTTGAGATGTTTTTTCAAATGGTTATTGACGTTGAAATCTTTATGAAATTTATTTGCTATAAGAGGAATTATCAGTTGCATCTCAACTAACTCTATGAAAAAAATAGAACTTAGGCCTTCACATGACAAAGTAGGCTCAGAGGTTGATAGTGATCCATCAGAGTCACCCCAGTCCTTACTCTTTAACTGGCTAAGGTTTTGATCTTAAGAAGCATACTTCTTTAGACTCTGACCTTTAGACATTGACCTCTTTAGAAGTTGACTTCTTTATAGTCTGATCTTCAGCTTCTGATCCATCAGATTATGGTCTTTAAGCTTCTCTTAAGATGTTCATATTCAGAATCAATACTTGGATTATTCATGATATTTATTATATGACCCTTCACACTTAAACAAATATTAGTATACCCAATTGTTCTTTAAATACTTTGTTATCACCAAAGCCCAAGGCATATGGGATAAACCAATTTTGTTCCAACAATATCCCCCTTTTTAATAATGATAAACATGAGGATTTAAGAACAATGGTTGCTAATTTAATTAACAAGTTGACTTCAGGGTCTGAGGTTTGTATGCTCCCCTTGAGTCTAACAGTCCATAGGATGAAGTTTGTAAGCTCCCCCTAAGTCCTATCTAGGTTAATAAAATTTGAACATTTAAAGCAGAATAATAATTCTTCAGAATTTAAGCAAGAATGATAGTTGTGAGATATCAGGTGCTTAAATACTTCTATATCTACTTCCCCTTTTGTCATCAACAAAAATAAAGTAAGGAAATGGAAAATATACTGAAGAAACATATTTCATTCAACCATAGAAGAGAGTCATATTTGAGAAAACATGTTCAAAATGATTTAAAAGACTAAATAAAAGGGTTTGCTAAATCCTAAAACCTAAGGTTTTTGCTTCAGAAGCACCAGGATAGCCTTGAGATCAGAACCCGTATCATCTTGTCTTGCAATCACTGTCTTCAGTTGAACATCCATCTCTTCTTGTTTAGCAGCAACAGAAGTCAACTTCTCCTCCAAGTGGTCAATCTTCTGACTAGAATAAGTTACAGACTCAAATGATAAATACTGCAGATTCTGCAGAACTATGTCCATAAAGGTTCTAAGAGAGTCTCACTTAGCTGCGTATGTTATGGGGTCAGATGCAATGAGCCTTTCAACAACCACATTTTGAATTCTATCAAAAATAAAAGTTTTAAACTCTTCCATTTGGTATTTTATGTAAGGTGTAAGGTTTGGGTTTATAATTAGGTGAGGTGTATAGGGGCTAGGTAGAGCTACTGCGTCAGATTCAGACACAACATCATCTTCCCTAGAAGGTGAGAGGTGATGGCCAGATGATTTAGAATTTTGGTCAGGGTGTGGTTCTGGTACAGTTTAGTCATTTATGGAATCTGGTGGGGGTTAGTTTTGAGTTACTCATTCAAAATCATTTTGATTTTCAACTTCAGGTTGAGATTGAACAAGATTTGGTTGAGGTTCATGACTGGTTTGGGTTAGAATTTCTTGTTTAGGTTGAGGAAGGTTTTGTGGTTCTGGTATTTGTTGGTCTTGGATTACTTGTTCAGTTTCATATGGAACTGGAATTTTAGTCTGAATAAGGTTTGGTTGGATAGGTTCAATAGAATGTGTGGTTTCAAGAGGAATGGATTGAAGAGGGATAATCTTGAGAGGACTTAAGTCTAATGCACTAGAATTAGAACTTGAGCTAGAACTAGAGGACTTAGTATTAGAAACCTCAATTGGTGGTTCAAGCATAGTGTTAATGGTTTGTGGTAGTTCAGAATCAGAAATATATGTTATCTAGTTTTAACCAGAAGGTAACTCATCAGCTAGGTGCCTTGTTAATTCCTCCATGACAGATATGTAGGAATAATTTCTTATTGAGAAAGGTCCTTTAGCATCTGACCAATATTAGGAGAATCTGATTCAAGGGTTGGTTGTGGAGATGAGGTAGTATTTGTGTGGGTGATTTAGTCATGATGGGGGAATCGGGAGAATTTAAGTTATTATCTGAGATAGAATTCAGATGATTACATGTGTTAACAGTTTCTGCAGCATCCGAAGCGGGTTGATCTTCTTCCTCAATGGTCTCAATAGTCGAAGCAGCATCTTCTTCTGAAACAACTGAAGTACCAACATTAAAATAACCCTCATCTTTCTTCTCCACAGCTTTTGCCTCAACTTCAGCTTCTACTTGCTTCAGAGCTTCAGCAATAGAAGGTTTTTGCATAGCCTAATTGAGCAAAGCAGATGCTATCAATCTTACCCTTTCTTTCACAACCTTGGTCGATTCTCTTAGAGGTTGTTCATCTTTAGAAGCTTGGCAATGTGACTTTGAGTAATAGTCACATCTACCCCCATAACATCATATCTCATCTCCACCTCCTTGAATTCCTTCATAACCATCTTAACCCTTGACTTCCCTTTGAGATTTATGTTCTCAACAATATTCTGATTCTCTTCAAGAGCAGCAGAACCTTCATTAAAAACTTCAGCCCTAACCCATAAATCCTTAACCAAGTAGGGAAATGTAGGATAATTTAGCAATTTAAAGTAGCTCATCCACCCTTGACCTTCAAAATAGGCTTTTAATGGAAACCCATTAACCCTAAAAGTCTCGAAGTCGACAATCTGCTCAACGATTAACTTTAGATCCTTTTCTCTAAGCATCAAAGTTCTGGGCTTGATTTGGAGAGCCTTTCCAGATTCTACAATCATTGGAACTAGATTTGATAAAGATGCAATTTCAATGGAGTTTAGAGTTCTAAAGAGGTTTTGAGAAAAAATGGATGTTTTTACGAGGATGCTTGAGAATGAAAGTGTTGGCAGTGAATTGTGTGTGTGTGTGTGTGTGCGTGTGTGTGTGTGTGTGTGTGTAGTAATGAAATGTTGAAGTGCCTTTGAGTGTAAAAGTTTTTTGTTTTGAAAGAAACAAAAATTAATGACAAATGGGCGCGAGACACAACATTCAAAACAATTTCATCATTAACCATCAATTATTATCTAATAACTAAGAAACCAAGTGTTAGAAAACCTTTCATATTCATGAAACATAAGTGGACAAGTGTTAAAAAAATTCACTCATATGCTATCAGAGACAACTAATCAAATTCTGAGCATTAGAGGTTGGGTTGCATTATATGATACTATTCATCAAAAGCTAGTTTAGAGCTTCTGACCATAATAGCTTCTAATCATCATCAGACTTTAATCCTCCATTCATAAGCAAGCACTAATATTTAACAAAATGCATGTTCAAATTCTTTTTGATAAAATCATATCTTTCAATAGTAAGGGGTTTGGTAAATATATCAGCCCACCGGTGATCAGTATCAATGAATTGTATACCTATCACACCCTTTTGAACATAGTCTCTAGTAAAATGATGTTTTAATTCTATGTGCTTGGTTCTAACATGTTGAATATGATTCTTTGCCAAACAGATAGCAGCAATATTATCATAAAAGATTGGAATATTGCTTCCACTTATCTGATAGTCTTCTAACTGATATTTCATTCAGATTATTTGTGTGCAACAACTTGTGGCTAGGGTGCATTTTGCTTCTGTTGTAGACAAAGAGATAATTTCTTGTCTGTTACTAGCCCAAGATATTAGGTTTTCACCTATGAATTGACATCTTCCACTAGTGTATTTTCTCTCAATTCTATCCATGGCATAGTCAGCATCATATAATCCAACTAGCTTATAATCTAGGGATTTTTTATAAAGCAACCATAGATTGGTTGTTCCCTTCATATACCTAAATATCCTCTTAACAACTATTAAGTGAATCTCTCTACGATCTGGCTGAAATCTTGCACACATACAGACACTCAATAAAATATCTAGTATAAAAGTTGTTAAATAAACTAAAGATCCAATCATACACTTATACAGTTTCTGACAGACTTTGGTGTTGCTTTCCTCTTTGCTTAGATTATAGGTTAGATGCATAAGAGTGCTCATGATTTTGCAATCATATAGCTTGAACTTATTTAGAAGCTCCTTTGTGTATTTAGTCCAATGAACATAGACTTCATCCTTGCATTGATTGATTTGAATATCGAGGAAGAGGTTTAGTTCTCCCATCATACTCGTCTCAAACTCAGCCTGCGTTGTCTTTGAAAATTATTGGGAAAGGAAAGTATTAGTTTAACCAAATATAATGTCATCTACATAAACTTGGATAATTAATATATCATTTTAAGTGTCTTTATGAAGAGTGTAGTGTCTACTTTCCCTTTTTTAAAGTAATTGTCTAATAGAAAATTACTCAGTCTCTCATACTAAGCTCCGGGAGCTTGTTTAAGTTCATAGAGTGATTTTTAAGTTTGAAAACATAATATGGGTAGGCTGAATCCTCAAACACGGGTGGATGTTTGACATAAACTTCTTTAGAAATGACTCCATATAAAAATGCACTCTTACCATCAAATTTGGTATAAAATAATGTAATGATTAATAGCATAATAGAGAAGTGACATGATTGCCTCTAACCTTGCAACTGATGCAAAGGTTTTAGAGAAATATAGACCTTCTTGTTGACTATATCCTTGAGCTACAAGTCTATCCTTGTTTCTTAGCACTTCTTCTTGCTCATTGAACTTGGTTTTGAATACCCATTTTATTCCAATAATTTTATTCTGCAAAGGTTTGGGTAACAGATCCCAAACATCATTTCTTTGAAATTGATTCGATTCTTCTTGCATTGCCACAATCCACCCATCATCATAAAGTGCTTCATCAACAAAAGTGGGTTCAGTTATGGAGAGTAGTCTTACAATTGAATTCTCTTCTCTGAAGGCATACCTTGTCTTTCTCAGACTATCTGTATTTCCAAGAGTTAACTCTTATGGATGAGAAGACTTGTACTTGAAGGTCTTCTTGGATTGTGATGCATCTGGGGAGCCATCTTGAGCTTCTTCATAATCTTCAACATCTGGATGAGCTTTTGGGGTTAAATCAACATCTGGATCACCAGCTTCTGATGTTATGATAGTTCTCTCTAAGTATCTGTAAGACCCCAATTTTTGCCCTAAGATCCCTCATGGCCCATATCATATCATATCATGGCCTCAAGGATCATTGCATACCCTAGCTTCCCTCCTAGTGGGTGGGTCACCTTGTGAGTGTGATTCTTGATCACCAAGCATGTATTGCATTTGTATGTCATTGCTTTTCATTTGTTTACTAACCAAAAAGTACAAAAATATTGTCATCTGACCTTGTTTCTTGCAGCTGAAGCAATCATCAGTCAATCAGTCAAGCAAGTCATTGAGCAATGGATAGTGGCCATTCTTGAAGAATTTGGGCACCATGATCATTCATCAAAGATTCATATGATTTGTGACATCATTTGGTATCAAGATCTCAAGAGAAAGAGGCTTGAAATTCATCAGAACATAGCCCAGTCAACCAAAACCCTAGAAAAGTCAACTGTGGTCAACTGTGCATTTAATCAGGAATTGGAAGGTGTGAGATGGTTGGAAAAGTCTCATTCATGTCCATATAAGCCTCATTCAACATTTCAAAGATCAAGGTTCAAGGATTTGAGGTCAGACAAAAAGTTTCCCAAAATAGAAATGACCTGTAATTCTCACCTGCCCAAAATGGAAAGTTATGCTCCTCAAAATTACATCATGAATCAAGCTTCAAATTTTCCAACATGAAAGTTGAAGATCTTGATCTCACCTTTCCAAAAAGTCCAAGAACACTCATTTCCCATGTGTGGTTGGCAAGTTATGGTCAAATCATTTTCAGAAAATGCCTAAATTCAAAGTGGCATAACTTTCACATGGAATGGCCAAATTTGATGGTTCTTCTTTGAGAAAACCACATTTGACATGTATTATCCAAAACCATCATCACATTTTTCCAAAAGCCTTCACATAAAAAGGTCATTTTTCAAGTGTACCAATTAAAAAGCAAGGGCAAAATGGTCCAAATCTCAAAGTACATGGAATTTTGACATGGGACCAATGCCAATAGCTTCCAAATATGATTTATGATTTGCTTGAAGTGAGAAAACACTGTTCCATTGATCAAAACCATCCAAGGGCAAAAAGGCCAAAATGCATTACAAGCTACATTTGCTAATCACCAATTTTTGTGCTAATCATGATTTAAGTCTGGATTAAGGGCACATATAAAAGCTTAATTGTAACTGTTTCTCAAAAAAACACTTTTTCAGATCCAATCCAAAAAACTCACAAAAATTCTCTCAATTTTCACATTTTTTCACATTCACTTTTTCTTCAATTCATCAAGATTTCACCAAACTTTTTGCAAATTCTTTGTAGATTCTTCATGTGCAGGTAATTTGCAAGTTCTGTTTGTGGAGATTGAAGCAAAATCGTGGCCAATTCACACTGTTGCAAGCTTGAGTTCTCACATGGCAGTTGGCGAATCCTCATGATCCAAGCCTCGTTGAGCTGAAAGTTCTTCACCAATCATCTTCATAATCATTATCCTTCATCTGTTTTCAAGAATCAAAGCCGAAAACACGAGGATTCACGAGCTGCACATCAATAAGGTTGGAAATCGAACTCGTTAATTCTTGCAATTGTTATATGGATTCGATATATCTTGGAACGTAGAGTAACTTGACATTTGAACCATGCGATTTCATCCACTAATCATCGAGATATCGTGATTTAAAGATTGTATGACAAAACTTCTTTCGATCGGATCTTTATGTACGTTAATCTTTAGACATTTTCGTTGCCATAACTGTGATCTACGTGGAGAGACGGAGAGAATGGTATACGGCTTGTTCGATTTGGTTGAGATTTGCTCGTAACCGAATCTGGAGGTGATGGACGAAGAACACGCTAAGAACAGCAGCTTTCTAGAAAAATCCCGTGCTTCAATCTTGATTCCGTGCCATGCCAATTTCAAAACTTGTTTCCCGCTCGGAAGAACCAATGGAGCGCTGACACCGCATAAATGAAGTTGTACCGTTTTAGCCTGGCTGGGGATTATTACCATAATGCCATTTCGTTCTAATTTAATCCATAAATCACTTTAAATAAATATTTCAATAAATTAACAAAACTTCCAAAAATCATATTAAATTCAATTTTAGTCCAAATTAATTGAGATTTTTTTTGTTAGATCCCAAATTTTCTCTAGAATTTTTTAGGCATAGTAACTCAAGTTGTGCCTGGTAATTTTTTGGAATGGCTTATTGATTCTTGTCATGTGTACATTATTCATATGTTTTACCATTTTAATCACCAAATAACCATACATTATCCAAATTGAATGAAATTTCATATGATGATTCTTGACTCATGCCTGGAGATTTTGGTGCATAATTTGTAATTTTTGGATCTCTGGTTTGATAGATTGATTTAATCTTTTTGAGTGTGACAATATGTGTCACACTATACTTTGCTGTGTTCATGATTTAATTTTCCATGCTTTCACTAGGCCTATGACTCTGATTTTTTGCATGAGATGACTTTTATATGTTAGGTTTCACCATGATTTTTTGTGGATTTAATTGATCCATTTTCTAATTGATTGACATTTTTGATTGCTGTTTAGCATTTTTGGATTGTTTCTTGAGTAGCAAACTTACATGACTTGTTAAATACTCATCCCTTATCCTATGCATATGAAATTTGGTGGAGTGTTTCCTAACATGTTTAGCTGTAATTTGGCTTTGGTCCCACTCATTTCTAATTTGATCTCACTGTTTTACAGTTGATTGAAGTTGACACTTGTTTTGTGACCTAGTTTAGGTTGATTTTTGCATGCATTGACATGTTGATTTAATTGACATAGCTCCTCTCATCCAAATGGTATGAAAATTGACATGTAGCTCATTGAATATGTTCTGTTTAGAATAGAATTTTTGTGGAATTTATTGAGCTGTTTTGATATTTGTTTGGTTGTGATCTTGCTGTTTACTCATTTGTGATTCACATTTGCTTACTTTGAGTTAAATTGTGCATAAAATGAAATTAGTGCATAGTTTGGATGTGAGGCCAATTGGATCCTCTTCTTAATTGAATTACCTTGATTTTGATCATGTTTCACTTGCTGTTTTAACATTTTTCCATCCTTTTGACCCTAGGCTTGTCCTAGTGGTCTTGTTACTCATGTTTGAGTTTGACTTTGATTTTTCAGGTTAAGAAGCAAAGTGCTTAAAAGGAATTAATGCAAGTTGAATTGTTTCATTTGACTATTGTGAATTAACTTGTTTGTGTTGTAGGGTGCTTGGTTCACTTGAGCTTTGTGCTATGCACATTATTGTTGGATTGTACATTATTTGTTGATTCTTATGTTGTTGTTTTGAGATAATGATTGGGACGCTGATTATATTTGATCGATTTCAGGTACCCATAGTTGCTCAGTTCTCTTAAGAACTTGCATTGCTTTGCTTGTATAGCATTTGCATTGAGGTAGACTCTCTTGTCTCCATGTAGTCTGGAAGACCTGGCTTGTTATTTAGCCAGGCAACTGTCTGAAGTCCTCCTTAAGAGGCAATGATTGTGATTGTTTATGTTTGTCCTAAGCAGGAAAAGTCCTCATTTGAGCCAATTGGTGGATATAAGAGATATGTAGCCTATCTCCCACTATTCTGTGAGTCTTCTCCTTGCTCCCATTACATGGTTGTAGCATTGAGATCCTAACCCAAGATCTATCGAGTCTAATTTGTGGAGAGAGTTCCATCTTTCTGAACTCCCACACCTTCTGATATTCAATACTCTCTCTGACCAGGGATAAGAGTGATGAGGCACACCCCTCATATCCTTTCATCTGCTTCACCTTGACTCTCAATGTCAAGGTTAAGAGTGCCATTCACCTATTCCAGTGGACTTTTTAAGTCAAACCCTTTGATTGAGCCTCCTTGTTTGGTTATAGTGGTTGCTAAATGACTTTGTTTGCTTGATTGATTGTTGCATTTGTATATACTTGCTTGCCATTGTGCATTCATCATTATTGATTGTTAATTCTTGTATGATCATTATTGTATACCTTTGTGGTTTGTTTGTTTGCCCATTGAGGATCATTGTAAGTCCATGTTGATTGGCTTTTGCTCCCATGATATGGAAGGATAGAGTGTAAGACCTCATTGGTCACTCGTATCTCCCTTGCTCTTGTTTGTTGTATGAGTGGATGCAATTGTAAGTCCCTGTGATGTGGCATTTGTATTCCTATGACCATACTTTGGAGGTTGGTATAAGTCCAGATAGATTGGCGTCCGACGTCCAAGTCTTGTTTATTTTAGGAGATTGGTGTAAACCCATTTATTGGTATCCGATATCCGCTTTTGTTTGTGAGATTGGTATAAGACCATTGATGGCATCCGGTATCACCTTGCTTTACCTTTACTCACTTTGTTGCCTCATTCCTAAGGACACACTTGAATCATCTTCTATATGATTTCAAGAGGTGAACCTTTATAAGAAGTTTTACAATCCATCATCCATACCATCTTTGTCCTAAACTTTTTCACACTTTGTTTTCAAAAACTTTGACTTGTTGTGCAAACATTCTCACCTCTTTTCAAATTAGAAACTTGGACCTTAAGTCCTTGATTTTTCAAACTTCACATTTCATAACACTTCTTTGAATCAATCTTAATCATACCTTGACCATATTTTGTGAATAATCATAATCAATTAACTTCACCCATTCAATTGTTTTGGCTTTGTCCATTGTTAATATGTTTTCATACATTAGCCGTAGGTTTTAATTACCATAGTGGTTGATGTAAATCTTACCTTATCCTTAGTGAGTTGATTGTAAGTCTTCCATACTTATTATAGGGTTAACCCCTCACTAGTATGTTGAAGCCATCCTCGCATGGTGGATTGTTGATGTTGGTTGAGTTTTCTCCCATTGGTAATGAAGAGCCTTAGTGCTTGTGTTTTAAAATGAACTCATTAATTTTTGGAAATCTTTTAGCCGAACTACGGCGTTTTGATCCTTACCTTTGATGGAAGGTACGTAGGCAACGGGTTCATCCGTTCGAACACAAAAATAATTAAAATGTACATTCTTTTCTCATCATCCCATTCATGTTTGCACAATATGTCGAAACAAATAAACATTTTTATACAACAAGTGTGAAAAGGGCTCCCTAGGAGTACCTAGGACGTGATGGGTGCCTAACACCTTCCCATTGCGTAATTTACCCCTTATCCAGATTCTCTGATCTTTTTCATTAGTTTTCTACGTGTAAAACTTCTTAGGTTTTTGTTCGCTTTTTAACCAGTCCGTAGGATAAATAAAAGTGCGGTGGCGACTCGATTCATTGTATGCTTTGCTTATGGTTTAATCAATAAATCATATAGCGACGAATACACCGCTACAGAAAAGTGGCGACTCTGCTGGGGAGATTAGACCTTCCCTGGTGGTATTGCCTACTTTTCACCCTTGTTGTATGATATTTGTTATGTGTTATTTGACATATTTTTGTACCATTTGGGATAACTGTATTGATTGTAATGGTTGAATTGCTTGATATACAATTGTTGTTTGCTTTGGTGATCTCTGTGAGATGAGTGCTATACCCGAACTCGAGTGCACTCTAGGATAGGAGAATGGCGTAGTCTTGTTGACTGGTGTGGAGTATTCCTTAGCCAGTTGACTTGCGAGTCCATTCACTTGGTGGAGGTCATGTTGGATTGATAATGTCACACAAGTCATTTGTGGTTAGGCATTATTCGTTCAATCATGTGCCTTAGAAGCCAAGGACCTTAGTTTACCAAACCCATCTTGGCCTATTTTAGGACGTAGTGCGGAGGTCGTTCAGATGTAAGATCTGATGCGATTGTTACGCGATACTACCCTCATAAGAGTCTCTCTCGAGAATATTTTTGGAATACGAGTATTCGTTCCTCCGATAATATCCGAGAGATGGGACGATGATTATGGGAACCTCTGGTAGAACATGTCTGGCAGGTTTAAACCCTAGTACACTCCCTTTGGGTGGTTCTTAACCAAGACTCCACGCTCGTGACTCTCAGCAAACCCGTGATTCGTGGTTGAGTCGTTCAAACATCGTTAATATCAATGGAACTTAGGTATGGATAAGGTGTAAAACCTAAATCTACCAAAATGGATGGTTGATATTAAGGATGTTAGAGCCGGTTCATGTACCGTTAATATCAATGGAACTTGGGTGTCGATAAGGTGAAAACCTAAATCCACCAAAATGGATGATTGATATTAGGGATACAATGAGCTTTCCCACGACCTTTGTTTGGTGTGCTTTGCTTGATCCTTGAGTGTGATTGTTACATTCATGCATTCATGCATTCATCTGCATTTCATGTCATCAGAAAAAAGAAAATTTTCAAGGAACTTAAAGGGTTTATTTGCAAAATTTTCAGACATGGAAAGACCAAAAAGGCATACAAAGAAGTACAGCTTTAAGCAGCCCGATGTGAAGGAGTTAAGGAATCTGACACCTTATGTACTAGATCCCTTGGGTTTCAAAGCTCGCTATGGGAAGCTTCTACCTCTGTTGACTACTCAGGTTGATGAGGGATTGATGAGTACTCTGGCTCAGTTCTACGATCCGCTGTATCACTGCTTCTCCTTTCCGGATTTCCAGTTGTTGCCTACCTTGGAGGAGTATTCTCACCTTATTGGGATCCCGATTCTGGATCAGGTGCCGTTCAGTGGCTTAGAGAGTATTCCATCTGCTCGAGAGATTGCAGCCTTGTTGCATATCGACGAAGCTTTGATCAAAGCTAATCTGACTACCAAAGGTGGAATTCAGGGTCTCCCTTCCGATTTCCTCGTCGCTCAAGCTACCATTTATGGGAAGGCCATGAGGGAGGATGCCTTTGAGGCTTTGTTTGTGCTACTCATCTATGGGTTGGTCTTATTCCCCAACTTCGAAAAGTTCGTGGACATGAATGCTATTAGGATCTTCTCGGTTCTTAATCCCGTTTCGACTTTGTTGGGTGATGCTTATGTCTCTTTGCACCTGAGGAATGCAAAGGGTGGAGGAGTTATCGTTTGCTGTCTGCCTCTGCTGTACAAGTGGTTTATTTCGCACTTGCCGCAGACTCTTGCCTTCAAGGAGAACAAGGGATGTCTACGGTGGTCTCAGAGACTCATGTCTCTCACTAATGATGATATCTCTTGGTATGATCGCGTGTATGATACCGTTCAGATTATTGACTATTGTGGTGAATTCCCTAATGTGCCTCTTCTCGGTACATGTGGTGGGATCAGCTACAATCCCATTCTAGCACGTCGTCAGCTTGGGTTCCCCCTAAAGGATAAACCCCATAACATTCTGTTAGAAGGTGTATTCTTCCAGGAGGGTAAAGATCCCCAAGGCCTGAAAGCCAGATTCGTCCGCGCTTGGCGTAAGATCTGCAAGAAGGGTAGAAATGAGCTAGGTCCGAAGAATTGCATTGCTTTGGAGCCTTATACTTCCTGGGTCAGACAGAGAGCTGCCACTTACTTGATGCCGTACGACCATCCGAGACCTACACAGTTGGATGTGGCTGGGCCTTCAACCCTCCCTACCCAACGTGTAGAGGAGTTGAGAGAAGAAGACCTTTCACGTGCTTGGATCCGTGAAAGAGAGGAATTGCTGCAGCAGCTTAAGGAGAAGGATGCTCTGATTGAGTTCCTTGAGCATCGGGTGATTGATGATCCCAACGACACTTGGACTTCTTTGCTTCCTCAATCTTCCAAATTCTGGAAGAGGAAGTATGATCGGCTTGCGAAGGAGAAAGCAGATATGGAAGCTGCCTATGAGAGAGAGATCAAGAAGCTGTGTACTTCTCGTCTTCCAGCATCCCGAGCTACTAGGGATCCATAGGATGTTATTTTCCTTTTCTCCTTGTAATTGAATCAAAAATGCTGTACTTCTTTGCAAAATATATTGAATGAGATATTTTCCATAACGAAATTTAAATTGCTTAAATATTCAAAAATTACAAATAACACCCTAAGGGTTCCTTGAAAATAAAAAAAGCATATGCACAAGCACTTCATGCATCATTTTGCATAAGCAGGTACCTTGTTTCTGGTCTTCTTGTTCTGACCCTGTGTTCTTCATTTATTTTGAAGACAAGCTGACTCACCGGTACTATACCAGAGCAAATTCTGCCAGAGTCATGGATCAGCTAGAGCAAGAGAACAGAGAATTGAAAGAAGAGGTCGCCAGACTTGGCGCTTTGATGGAGCAACTTCTTGCTGCCCAGAATCAACCTGCTCAACCGCCTGCAACTCCGGTTCAGAGGACTGTCGTCTATGAAATTATAGCTCCGTCTGTGCCAGCCAGTGCTCATTTTGCGTCTCACGCCATGCCAGCCGGGTTCCCTTGGGGTATGCCTCTAGGTTTCATGCCTGACATCCCAGCCCCAACGTTTGCTCACATGCCGGCATCTAGCCCGGTCATTACTGCTGCTCCTCCTGTTGTGCATACCTTGCCAAGGGCAGAAGACCCCATCTATCATCCGAGCCGTCTGAGGGCCCGGATGTCAATGAAAAGATGGAAGCAATGAATGACCAATTCCTTGAGCTAAGGAAGGAATTGAAGACCCTCAGAGGTAAAGATCTGTTCGGCAAGTCTGCTGCCGAACTCTGCCTGGTTCCAGGTGTTAAGATTCCAATCAAATTCAAAGTTCCTGACTTTGAAAAATACAAAGGGAATACCTGTCCTCTTGCACACCTGGTTATGTACGCCAGGAAGATGTCTACACAGACCGACAATGATCAACTCTTGATCCACTACTTCTAGGACAGCCTGTCTGGTGCTGCGCTCCGTTGGTACATGAGCCTGGATAGTGCCAACATCAGATCCTTCAACGACCTTGGCGAAGCTTTCGTCAAGCAATACAAGTATAACGTCGATATGGCGCCTGACCGAGATCAACTCAGGTCCATGTCGCAGAAGGACAAGGAAACCTTCAAGGAGTACGCCCAGAGGTGGCGAGAGCTGGCAGCTCAGATTACCCCACCGCTAGAGGAGAAAGAAATGACTAAGATCTTCCTGAAGACTCTTAGTTCGTTTTATTACGAGCGTATGGTCGCTAGCGCTCCCTCTGATTTCACCGAGATGGTGAATATGGGGATGAGACTTGAAGAAGGTGTCCGTGAAGGACGTTTGGCGAAAGATGAAGGCTCTTCTAGCAAGAGGTACGGCTCATTTGCTAAGAAGAAAGATGGGGAAGCACATGATGTGCAGTCCCATAAATCAAGGAAACCTCCTGTTCAAAGGAACTTGACAGTATAGTTGCCAGACCCTCCTCCATACAAAAGACTCCCACTTCTTCAGTTGGCCCGAGTGGCATTATGAGTGAAGAATCTGATGAGATGCTGAGGCTCATCAAGAAGAGCGAGTATAACGTTGTAGACCAGCTTCTACAAACGCCATCCAAAATCTCCATACTATCCTTGCTGTTGCATTCAGAACCCCATAGGGAGGCTCTGTAGAAGGTATGGGATTTGGCGTACGTTGATCACGACGTCACGATTGAGCAATTTGACAGTATAGTTGCAAACATCACTGCTTGCAACACTTAGAGTTTTAGTGACGCTGATCTCCCGGAGGAGGGAAGAGACCACGACGTGGCTTTACACATCTCTCTAAATTGCAAATCTGATGCTATGTCCAACGTGCTGGTGGACACTGGATCATCCTTAAATGTATTGCCAAAATCCACACTCTCCAGATTGTCATATCAGGGTCCTCCTATGAGGCAGAGTGGGGTCGTTGTGAAAGCTTTTGATGGGTCGCGCAAGACCGTGATTGGGGAAGTTGATCTCCCTATCAAAATCGGACCAAGTGATTTCCAGGTTACCTTCCAGGTAATGGATATCCACCCATCTTATAGTTGTCTCCTTGGCAGACCATGGATTCACGAGGCAGGCGCCGTGACATCCACCCTACACCAGAAGCTGAAGTTTGTTAAGAACAAGAAACTGGTCGTGGTAGGGGGAGAAAAGGCTCTCCTAGTTAGCCATCTGTCTTCTTTCTCATATATTGACGCTGAGGATGAAGTTGGAACTCCGTTCCAAGCTTTATCTATTGATGAACCGATTGAGAAGAAGTCTCCATCATTCGCTTCCTACCGTGATGCAAAACTGGCCATTGAATATGGTGCAGTTGCTGGTTTAGGGAAGGTGATTGAGATGGAAGACAATAGATCCCAGGCTGGCATTGGCTACTGTTCTGGGGCGTTTAATGAGCAAGGTTTGTTCACGAGTGGAGGATTCATCCACGATGATCAACCTGAAGAAGAAGCTGCTGCTATCTTGGAAGAGGACGCAGAGGATGTGAACAATTTCGTTATTCTCGGTGGTGTCTGCCACAATTGGGTCGCTGTAGATGTTCCTACAGTCATCCATAGATCAGAGTAATTGTTCACTTTGTTTAAAACCCTTCTCCCATGCCAAAAGGAGAAGTGATGACATTGTTGGCAGCATATATACAATGATGTTTTCATTCAATTAATGCATTGTTAAACATTTGTTTTTCCTTTTGTTTTCACTTTTTGCTTTTTTTGCATGAAATCAGTGATCACAAAAAACCCATAAAGAAAAAACAAGAATAAAAGCAAACATTTTTCATCTGCATAATGATTTGCTTGTCTAAATTCTAAAGTTTTTCATTAACCAAAATCATTATGCAGGTTGATCTTAAAACCCATTGAACATAATGATCCAACACCATCTCCCAATTTTGAATGCCCTGTATTCGAGGCAGAGGAAGATGATGTTGAAGGAATTCCTGATGAGATTTCCCGTCTCCTTGAGCACGAGAAGAAGATCATTCAGCCGCACCTTGAAAATTTGGAAACAGTCAACTTGGGGTCTGAGGATTGTGTTCGTTTGGTGAAGATTGGGGCACTTCTTGAAGGGTCTGTCAAGAAGGATCTGATTGAATTGCTACGAGAATATTCAGATATCTTCGCTTGGTCCTATGAAGACATGTCGGGTCTAGATACAGATATTGTGCAACATTTCCTTCCTTTAAAGCCTGAGTGCGTGCCTGTGAAGCAGAAGCTCAGAAGAACTCATCCAGATATGGCAGTGAAGATCAAAGAGGAAGTTCAGAAGCAGATTGATGCGGGGTTTCTGGTGACTTCTACATATCCTCAATGGGTGGCTAATATTGTGCCTGTTCCTAAGAAGGACGGAAAAGTCCGTATGTGCGTTGATTACAGAGATTTGAATAAAGCTAGTCCTAAAGATGATTTTCCTCTACCACACATCGATATGTTGGTAGACAATACAGCTAAATTCAAAGTCTTTTCCTTTATGGACGGATTTTCCGGATATAATCAAATCAAGATGGCACCCGAGGATATGGAGAAGACAACATTCATCACCCCTTGGGGAACATTCTGTTATCGAGTGATGCCCTTCGATTTGAAGAACGCTGGAGCCACGTATCAAAGAGGTATGACTACCTTGTTTCATGATATGATGCACAAGGAGATAGAGGTCTATGTTGATGATATGATTGCCAAGTCCCGAACGGAAGTTGAACATGTTGAGCATTTGTTGAAGCTTTTTCAGCGTCTGAGGAAGTTTAGACTTCGCCTGAATCCAAACAAATGTACATTTGGAGTCCGTTCCGGCAAGTTGTTGGGTTTCGTAGTCAGCGAGAGAGGTATTGAAGTTGATCCTGCAAAGGTCAAAGCAATACAAGAGATGCCTGCACCCAAAACTGAAAAGCAAGTCCGAGGTTTTCTTGGCCGCTTGAATTACATTTCCAGATTTATATCCCACATGACTGCCACATGTGCGCCGATATTCAAGCTCCTTCGGAAAGATTAATCTCATGATTGGACCGAGGATTGCCAGAAAGCTTTCGACAGTATCAAAGAATATCTGTCCGAACCTCCGATCTTGTCTCCGCCTGTAGAAGGAAGACCTCTGATTATGTATTTGACTGTACTTGAAGACTCGATGGGTTGTGTCCTCGGTCAGCAAGATGAATCAGGGAAGAAAGAATCTGCTATATACTACCTCAGTAAGAAGTTTACTGATTGTGAGTCTCGGTACTCTATGCTTGAGAAGACGTGCTGTGCTTTGGCTTGGGCTGCTAAGCGGTTGCGCCAGTACATGATAAATCATACAACTTGGTTGATATCCAGAATGGATCCAATTAAGTATATTTTCGAGAAGCCTGCTTTAACCGGGAGGATTGCCCGTTGGCAGATGTTGTTGTCTGAGTATGATATTGAGTATCGAGCTCAGAAAGCTATCAAAGGTAGTATCTTGGCTGACCATTTAGCGCACCAGCCAATTGAAGATCATCAGTCCGTTCAGTACGACTTCCCTGATGAGGAAATTTTGTATTTAAAAATGAAAGATTGTGATGAGCCTATACTTGATGAAGGTCCAAAACCTGGTTCCAGATGGACGATGGTGTTTGATGGCGCTGTAAATCAGTATGGAAATGGAATTGGGGCAGTAATCATTACTCCTCACGGCACGCATATTCCGCTTACAGCAAGGCTAACTTTCAAATGCACGAATAATATGGCAGAGTATGAGGCCTGTATTATGGGACTTGAAGAATGTATTGATTTGAGAATCAAGCATCTTGATGTTTATGGTGATTCGGCCCTAGTTGTCAATCAGATCAAGGGTGAGTGGGAGACGAATCAGCCAAGTCTCATTCCATACAGAGATTATGCAAGAAGGATTTCAACATTCTTTACAGAAGTTGACTTTCATCATATTCCTCGAGAGGATAATCGGATGGCAGATGCTCTTGCTACGCTCGCCTCCATGATAGTTGTCAAATATTGGAATGAAGTTCCCAATATTGCCGTGATGCGCTTGGATAGACCAGCTCACATATTTGCAATCGAAGAAGCGAATGATGACAAGCCTTGGTACTTTGATATCAAGAATTTCCTCCAGAACCAGGTCTACCCGCCTGGGGCATCTGTGAAAGATAGGAAAACGTTGAGAAGGTTGTCAGGCAGTTTCTACCTCAGTGGTGAAGTGTTGTATAAAAGAAATTTTGATATGGTTTTGCTCAGATGCGTGGATAGACACGAAGCAAACCTGTTGATGACTGAGGTCCATGAGGGTTCATTTGGTACTCATTCCAATGGACATGCCATGGCTAAGAAGATGTTGAGAGCAGGCTACTATTGGCTGACAATGGAGTCTGACTGCTGCAAGTATGTGAAGAAATGCCACAAGTATCAAATTTACGCGGATAAGATTCATATTCCTCCGACACTTCTGAATGTGATTTCATCACCATGGCCTTTCTCTATGTGGGGAATCGACATGATCAGCATGATTGAGCCGAAAGCGTCCAACGGACACAGGTTTATTCTCGTAGCAATTGACTACTTCACCAAATGGGTTGAAGCCGCTTCGTACGCGAACGTGACCAGATAGGTGGTTGTGAAGTTTATCAAGAACCAGCTGATTTACCGTTATGGTGTGCCAGATAAGATCATTACTGATAATGGATCTAATTTGAATAATAAGATGATGGATGAGTTGTGCGCTGAATTCAAGATTGCACACCATAATTCCTCTCCCTACAGACCTAAGATGAATGGGGCTGTTGAAGCTGCTAATAAGAATATCAAGAAGATTATCCAGAAGATGACAGTTACGTACAAAGATTGGCATGAGATGTTGCCATTTGCTTTGCATGGTTATCGTACATCTGTACGCACTTCAACGGGGGCAACCCCTTTTTCTCTTGTTTACGGCATGGAAGTTGTTCTCCCAGTAGAGGTGGAGATCCCATCAATGAGAGTCTTGATGGAAGCTAAGTTGACTGATGCTGAATGGATTCAGAGTCGTTATGACCAGTTGAATCTGATTGAAGAGAAACGATTGACTGCCATGTGCCATGGTCAGTTATATCAGCAGAGAATGAAGAAAGAATTCGATAAGAAGGTCAAGCCTCGTGTGTTCCGAGAAGGTGACCTCGTGCTCAAGAAAGTTTTGTCTTTCGTGCCCGATTCCAGGGGCAAGTGGACTCCAAACTACGAGGGTCCATATGTTGTTAAGAGAGCCTTTTCAGGCGGAGCTTTGATGCTTACAACAATGGATGGGGAGGATTTCACTCGTCCTGTGAATTCAGATGCAGTCAAGAAATACTTTGCCTAAAAAAAAAGTATGTGCAAATGAAAAACAGAATAGCTCGCTAAGTTGAAAACCCGAAAGGGCGGCTTAGGCAAAAATGAGCGTCTCGGTGGAGAACCCGCAAGGGTAATCCAGGCAAAAATTAGAGATTTGAAAAAAGAATATATTTGCATCCCGCTAGATTGAGTACCTCACCCTGGGGCAATCTAGGCAAAAATTAGGGATTTGGCAAGTAACTGCATCCTGACAAGACTTTCGGGTCACCAGCCGTCTTTTCGTCAGAAGATTCTCGATTCGTCGTCAACTGAAGCTTCGCATACGTCGAGATTCAAATTGGTAGAGAAAGGATCATTATGTTCAATGTAGCCCTCTTCCAATATATATCACTGATTTCAAATTTGTACAGATCTACGGAGTCTTGCCATTTGCAGGCTACCATTCCATCAAATAAATTTGAGCTTTTATCCAGTTCTTTGCACTCTTATTTGTTTCAATTCAACAAATGTTTGCATGTTTTAATTGATAAAATGTCATTGTTTTAAACAAACAAATTTTTCAAAAATTGTTGTTTTAAACAAAGTGAATATTCACAATGACAAAAGGATACTCAGGGATGTCTCAGTGCTCTCCCGAGGGTGGTATGATTCCCAACAGGTAAGACATTGGTTCATATTCCTGGCATTTGATTGTATCCTCTTTCTCCCGCTTTGCTGTTGGGGTTGTTCCCCAAGCAGAGATGTTGTTGAAGACTCAGTTTCTTCTCCAGCAGTAATCTCCCCAGCATGGTTGTTCTCATTGTGGTAGATTCAGTGGTCGGTGGGTTGATATCCCGATGCCTTACCGCTTTCCTCAGCATTTGTCGCAGGCAAAGCTGTTGGTGGGGTTGTCCCCCAGTATAATCGTAAGCAGAGATGTTGTCGAAGACTTCGTTTTCTTCTCCAGCAGTAGTCTCTCCTCAGTGCAGTTGCCAGCGGAGTTGTTGTGTCTCTCCTCAGCATGGTTGCTTTCCATTTTTCCCAGCTTAGTCTGCAGAATGGTTGTTGTGGCAGTTTATGCCTGTTGAAAGCTATCTCAATCCCCAGTAGGGTCGGTTGGTGGCTCTAGCATCCCAAAGATTGGAATGATTTCCTGATTTACTCTTGATCCTCAGTAGAGTGGCTATTTGCAGAATCTACTTGTGTGATCCGTCGGTTGTACGTTCTCCCCGAGTAGAGTGGCTTGTGGCAGAATCTGCTTGTGTGGTGCTTTCTCCTTCAGTGGGTTGTTCCCCAAGAGAGTAGCTGATAGCTTTTCCCCAGTAGAGTTGCTTGTGCAGTTAGATTCTACTTAGATGATTCTCCTGCAGTGGGTTGTTCCCCGGAGCTGTTTGGAGTTGCTTTTGCAGCAGTTCTTGGTTGAGCCATGAACTCTTGTTTCTCAGTTGATGTTGAGATCCCCTGCAGATATCCTTAGGATTCTCCTGATCCCCTACAGATTGGTCTTGGTGGCAGTTTTGCCTGTTGTGACTGTCTGTACCCTGTCTGGGTTGTTTTGCTGATCCATTGCTCAGAGATTTAGTGTATCCTGATCTCTTTGTATCCCCTGCAGTACCCGCAGATCTTTGCTTTACAGCGCGCAGATCTCTAGCAAATTGGCTTTCCAGTTGGTTTTTTCCCTGGAAGTATAGTACCCGGCGTTTGATTCCTGGACCTGGTTGTGTTAGATATGTTTGTGTTGTCAGCATTCATCAAACATAAATCACGCATATTCATGCATAATCATAAAACATTCAGATATTCATAGTGCATGTTTGCCATATATCCTTTGTTTGTTGTTCTCCTGCTAGGGGTGATATAGATCTCTTTATAGATCTTCCCAAGCAGATGTCGGGTGTTTTAAATCTCTCCATATAGAGTCAGCCCATAAGCAGAAAGTGTTTGTCTTTCCTTCTGCAGTTCCCCACTGAGATATGTCCTCGTGGATGACAGTTTCTTCCGTTTCCTCCCAACACATATATTGGGATGGATTTTCCTATTGAGTTATATCCTCATAGGACGTGTTTTGATTCAGTCTGTCTTTTCGGATCAATCCCGAATCGGCGTTTTGTCGACCGTTTCTTGTGCTTCCCTGTGGAAGAAATGGATGATTTGCCCAGTAACCGGCATCAATTCATTTATCCCCAGCGGAATTTTTTTGGGCCTCTACCCAATAACCGGTAGTTGTAAGTCCTATGTTCCTTGCTTCTTTGCGGAATTTGTGGTTATACACCTTTTATTCCTCGAGCAAGAGTTGTTGGTCTTCTACCCAGTTGTCGGTAGTCATAAATCCTGTTTGCCTGCTCTCCAGCAGTTTGTGGTTTGTTATAAACCCTATTTTGTTTCCCGTGCGGATTTGTGATTCGTTCCATCCCCACGCGGAGTTGTTGGTTTTCTACCCAGTATTCGGTAGATGTAAACCCTAATTTGTGGTTATTCCCACCAGAGTATGGCTACTACCCCGTATTCGGTAGTTGTAAGTCCTATCTTTTCCCCTAGCAGAGGTAACCTTTGTGGTTCGTTCTGGTTGTTGGTGGATTTCCTGTTGTTGTGATTTTTATCCCCAACAGAGTTTGCGTTGCCCTGTGGAATAAGTTGAATAAGTGATCCGTATTTAGCCTTCATTCACCCTATCCCCAGTGGAGTTTGTGGTCTTCTACCCCGTATTCGGTAGTTGTAAATCCCATGTTGTGTGTTGTTCTCCCCATCGGAGTTTGTACCTCATGGTACAGTTGGATAATTGCCGGTTGCTAGCAATTTTATCCCAGCTGAATCTTTGGTTTCTACCCAGTATTCGGTAGTTGTAAACCCTAATTTCTCTCCTTTGCAGAGTTAACCTTGTTGTTCATCCTAACCGATGATGGTTACTTTTTGTGATTATCTTCATTCGTTGTTCGATGTTGATATTTCCTCTTTGCTTTTGGATAATTGCCGGATGCTAGCAATTTATCCCCAGCAAGTTGTCTTCTGGATCATTGCCGTATGCTCGCAATGTTATCCCTTTTGAAGTTGCCAGTGGGTCTTTTCACCGTTTGCTAGTGATTTGCTCCCCAGATCATTGATTGTTTATCAATGTATCCCCAGCCAGTCCCTGTGAATAATTGCCGGATGCTTGCAATTCATTCTCAGCGGATCGCCTTCGTTTACCCGTTTGCTCGGTAATGATTGTTGCCCTTTTGATTGGTCATCATTATATACCTGGTTGGTATCCCGATGCCTTTCTTTTCGGTAGATTTATCCTTTGTTAACCCAGTAACTGGTTGTGGATAATCTTCCATGCAAGTATGTTATCCACGTTCTGACGGTAATGGATAATATATCTCATGCACTCTTCTGTCGAAGCCTTTTGTGTTTCCCTAGTCGAGTAAGATTCGTTATTTCCCTTGGCGGAGTCGAATATTTCTTTGTTGATTAGATAATTGCCGGATGCTTGCAATTTATCCTCTTTGAGTTGTCTTTCGTTTACCCGGATGCTTGGTATCGATTGTCTCTCTTTTTGGTTAGTCACCTATTATATACTTCGGTATCTCTGGTGCCTTTTCCTTTCGAGTATGTTATTCACGGTCTGCCGGTAATGAATAATATATCTCTTTCACTCTTTGGTTGGAATCCTTTGTTGATCTTCCTCAGTAGAGTAAGGTTCGTATTCTTTGTAGAATCGAATATCCGTCCTTTAACCAGTTTGTGTTTTGGATGATGAGTGTTTTGGCATATATACCAATTCACGTTTCGGTAGATCACCTATTATATACCTCGGTATCTCTGGTGTCTCTCCTTTTTTCGAGTATATTATTCACGGTCTGCCGGTAATGAATAATATATCTCATGCGAGTATTCTATCCACGTTCTGACGGTAATGGATATTGTATCTCATGCACTATTTGGGTTTGTGTCCCCAGTTGAGTAAGATTCGTTTTCCTGTTGTGGATTCGGAAGTCCATCCTGTAAGTCGATTTGCTTTTTCAAGCCCTCCCTTCGGATGATGTGTGTTTTGGCATATATACCAATTCACGTCTTTGGTTAGTCACCTATTATATACCTCGGTATCTCTGGTGTCTCTCCTTTTTTCGAGTATATTATTCACGGTCTGCCGGTAATGAATAATATGTCTCATGCACCCTTGGGTCAATCTGTTGATTGTTTTCTCCGCAGAGTAAGATTCATATTCCTTGTGGAATTGAATATCCATCCTATAAACAAGTCTGTTTTTCTAGCTTTTCTTCAGGATGATGAGTGTCTTGGCATATATACCAATTCACGCTTCGGTCGGTCACCTATTATATACTTCGGTATCCCTGGTGTTCCTTCCTTTCTGCTCCCTATTATGACCTTGGTCCCTTGCGGAGTCAGATTTGCCCGAGTTATGTACCTTTTTCAGGTCTTTCTCAGATGTTTGGATTGATTGATATCTCTCACCCTTATACCGGTCTTAGATATTCATTCTTCCTGAGTTTGTTGCCCTTATACCGGTAACATCTCATCCTTGGCTTCCCCTGGAAAGTCTTTTCTAGATTTCCCCAGCGGGTTTGTGTTGCTATTTGTGTTGCTGTATTGGTGTTCTCCCCAGTACACGCATTTTGTGGGTCGGCTTGAGTCTTTCCAATGGATTGTGTTCCCTTGGAATTTCCTTCTTATCCCCAGTGTGAGTCCTTTCACTTACCCAGTGAGGTCTCCAGTCTGATTTCTGTTATCCTAATCAGAGTCGTGCCTTGCACACGTTGTGTCAGTTGTGTTTTCCCCAACTCAAAGTCGTGGCCTGCTCGCGCATTCTTTTTCTTTTATTATCCCCAATAAGAGTCCTGTTAGAGTCTATGCTTCTGGTGGGTGTACTACTCCGATGGATCGTCTTTTCTTCTATGTGAACCATAATCCCCACAGAGTTTGTGTCTTTTACATGCATACATCTGCATCATGAGGTCTCTTAGGGACCAAAATTTGTCTCATTACTATTATTTAAGCCCATTCTACCGTGTCGAGATGAAGATTTCTAAACTTCACTTCTCCGGCTAGAATGACCTTAAATAGGGGCATCTGTAAGACCCCAATTTTTGCCCTAAGATCCCTCATGGCCCATATCATATCATATCATGGCCTCAAGGATCATTGCATACCCTAGCTTCCCTCCTAGTGGGTGGGTCACCTTGTGAGTGTGATTCTTGATCACCAAGCATGTATTGCATTTGTATGTCATTGCTTTTCATTTGTTTACTAACCAAAAAGTACAAAAATATTGTCATCTGACCTTGTTTCTTGCAGCTGAAGCAATCATCAGTCAATCAGTCAAGCAAGTCATTGAGCAATGGATAGTGGCCATTCTTGAAGAATTTGGGCACCATGATCATTCATCAAAGATTCATATGAGTTGTGACATCATTTGGTATCAAGATCTCAAGAGAAAGAGGCTTGAAATTCATCAGAACATAGCCCAGTCAACCAAAACCCTAGAAAAGTCAACTGTGGTCAATTAAGGCCAACTGTGCATTTAATCAGGAATTGGAAGGTGTGAGATGGTTGGAAAAGTCTCATTCATGTCCATATAAGCCTCATTCAACATTTCAAAGATCAAGGTTCAAGGATTTGAGGTCAGACAAAAAGTTTCCCAAAATGGAAATGACCTGTAATTCTCACCTGCCCAAAATGGAAAGTTATGCTCCTCAAAATTACATCATGAACCAAGCTTCAAATAAAATTTTGTCCAACATGAAAGTTGAAGATCTTGATCTCACCTTTCCAAAAAGTCCAAGAACACTCATTTCCCATGTGTGGTTGGCAAGTTATGGTCAAATCATTTTCAGAAAATGCCTAAATTCAAAGTGGCATAACTTTCACATGGAATGGCCAAATTGGATGGTTCTTCTTTGAGCAAACTACATTTGACATGTACTATCCAAATCCATCATCACATTTTGCCAAAATCCTTCACATAAAAAGGTCATTTTTCAAGTGTACCAATTAAAAAGCAAGGGCAAAATGGTCCAAATCTCAAAGTACATGGAATTTTGACATGGGACCAATGCCAATAGCTTCCAAATATGATTTATGATTTGCTTGAAGTGAGAAAACACTGTTCCATTGATCAAAACCATCCAAGGGCAAAAAGGCCAAAATGCATTACAAGCTACATTTGCTAATCACCAATTTTTGTGCTAATCATGATTTAAGTCTGGATTAAGGGCACATATAAAAGCTTAATTGTAACTGTTTCTCAAAAAATCACTTTTTCAGATCCAATCCAAAAAACTCACAAAAATTCTCTCAATTTTCACATTTTTTCACATTCACTTTTTCTTCAATTCATCAAGATTTCACCAAACTTTTTGCAAATTCTTTGTAGATTCTTCATGTGCAGGTAATTTGCAAGTTCTGTTTGTGGAGATTGAAGCAAAATCGTGGCCAATTCACACTGTTGCAAGCTTGAGTTCTCACATGGCAGTTGGCGAATCCTCATGATCCAAGCATCGTTGAGCTGAAAGTTCTTCACCAATCATCTTCATAATCATTATCCTTCATCTGTTTTCAAGAATCAAAGCCGAAAACACGGGGATACACGAGCTGCACATCAATAAGGTTGGAAATCGAACTCGTTAATTCTTGCAATTGTTATATGGATTCGATAGATCTTGGAACGTAGAGTAACTTGACGTTTGAACCATGCGATTTCATCCACTAATCATCGAGATATCGTGATTTAAAGATTGTATGACAAAACTTCTTTCGATCGGATCTTTATGTACGTTAATCTTTAGACATTTTCGTTGCCATAACTGTGATCTACGTGGAGAGACGGAGAGAATGGTATACGGCTTGTTCGATTTGGTTGAGATTTGCTCGTAACCGAATCTGGAGGTGATGGACGAAGAACACGCTAAGAACAGCAGTTTTCTGGAAAAATCCCGTGCTTCAATCTTGATTCCGTGCCATGCCAATTTCAAAACTTGTTTCCCGCTCGGAAGAACCAATGGAGCGCTGACACCGCATAAATGAAGCTGTACCGTTTTAGCCTGGCTGGGGATTATTACCATAATGCCATTTCGTTCTAATTTAATCCATAAATCACTTTAAATAAATATTTCAATAAATTAACAAAACTTCCAAAAATCATATTAAATTCAATTTTAGTCCAAATTAATTGAGATTTTTTTTGTTAGATCCCAAATTTTCTCTAGAATTTTTTAGGCATAGTAACTCAAGTTGTGCCTGGTAATTTTTTGGAATGGCTTATTGATTCTTGTCATGTGTACATTATTCATATGTTTTACCATTTTAATCACCAAATAACCATACATTATCCAAATTGAATGAAATTTCATATGATGATTCTTGACTCATGCCTGGAGATTTTGGTGCATAATTTGTAATTTTTGGATCTCTGGTTTGATAGATTGATTTAATCTTTTTGAGTGTGACAATATGTGTCACACTATACTTTGATGTGTTCATGGTTTAATTTTCCATGCTTTCACTAGGCCTATGGCTCTGATTTTTTGCATGAGATGACTTTTATATGTTAGGTTTCACCATGATTTTTTGTGGATTTAATTGATCCATTTTCTAATTGATT
Source organism: Lathyrus oleraceus (assembly GCF_024323335.1). Taxonomy (NCBI): domain Eukaryota; kingdom Viridiplantae; phylum Streptophyta; class Magnoliopsida; order Fabales; family Fabaceae; genus Lathyrus; species Lathyrus oleraceus. The sequence continues at coordinate 385,841,669 of NC_066580.1, forward strand.
GACATTTTTGATTGCTGTTTAGCATTTTTGGATTGTTTCTTGAGTAGCAAACTTACATGACTTGTTAAATACTCATCCCTTATCCTATGCATATGAAATTTGGTGGAGTGTTTCCTAACATGTTTAGCTGTAATTTGGCTTTGGTCCCACTCATTTCTAATTTGATCTCACTGTTTTACAGTTGATTGAAGTTGACACTTGTTTTGTGACCTAGTTTAGGTTGATTTTTGCATGCATTGACATGTTGATTTAATTGACATAGCTCCTCTCATCCAAATGGCATGAAAATTGACATGTAGCTCATTGAATATGTTCTGTTTAGAATAGAATTTTTGTGGAATTTATTGAGCTGTTTTGATATTTGTTTGGTTGTGATCTTGTTGTTTACTCATTTGTGATTCACATTTGCTTACTTTGAGTTAAATTGTGCATAAAATGAAATTAGTGCATAGTTTGGATGTGAGGCCAATTGGATCCTCTTCTTAATTGAATTACCTTGATTTTGATCATGTTTCACTTGCTGTTTTAACATTTTTCCATCCTTTTGACCCTAGGCTTGTCCTAGTGGTCTTGTTACTCATGTTTGAGTTTGACTTTGACTTTTCAGGTTAAGAAGCAAAGTGCTTAAAAGGAATTAATGCAAGTTGAATTGTTTCATTTGACTATTGTGAATTAACTTGTTTGTGTTGTAGGGTGCTTGGTTCACTTGAGCTTTGTGCTATGCACATTATTATTGGATTGTACATTATTTGTTGATTCTTATGTTGTTGTTTTGAGATAATGATTGGGACGCTGATTATATTTGATCGATTTCAGGTACCCATAGTTGCTCAGTTCTCTTAAGAACTTGCATTGCTTTGCTTGTATAGCATTTGCATTGAGGTAGACTCTCTTGTCTCCATGTAGTCTGGAAGACCTGGCTTGTTATTTAGCCAGGCAACTGTCTGAAGTCCTCCTTAAGAGGCAATGATTGTGATTGTTTATGTTTGTTCTAAGCAGGAAAAGTCCTCATTTGAGGCAATTGGTGGATATAAGAGATATGTAGCCTATCTCCCACTATTCTGTGAGTCTTCTCCTTGCTCCCATTACATGGTTGTAGCATTGAGATCCTAACCCAAGATCTATCGAGTCTAATTTGTGGAGAGAGTTCCATCTTTCTGAACTCCCACACCTTCTGATATTCAATACTCTCTCTGACCAGGGATAAGAGTGATGAGGCACACCCCTCATATCCTTTCATCTGCTTCACCTTGACTCTCAATGTCAAGGTTAAGAGCGCCATTCACCTATTCCAGTGGACTTTTTAAGTCAAACCCTTTGATTGAGCCTCCTTGTTTGGTTATAGTGGTTGCTAAATGACTTTGTTTGCTTGATTGATTGTTGCATTTGTATATACTTGCTTGCCATTGTGCATTCATCATTATTGATTGTTAATTCTTGTATGATCATTATTGTATACCTTTGTGGTTTGTTTGTTTGCCCATTGAGGACCATTGTAAGTCCATGTTGATTGGCTTTTGCTCCCATGATATGGAAGGATAGAGTGTAAGACCTCATTGGTCACTCGTATCTCCCTTGCTCTTGTTTGTTGTATGAGTGGATGCAATTGTAAGTCCCTGTGATGTGGCATTTGTATTCCTATGACCATACTTTGGAGGTTGGTATAAGTCCAGATAGATTGGCGTTCGACGTCCAAGTCTTGTTTATTTTAGGAGATTGGTGTAAACCCATTTATTGGTATCCGATATCCGCTTTTGTTTGTGAGATTGGTATAAGACCATTGATGGCATCCGGTATCACCTTGCTTTACCTTTACTCGCTTTGTTGCCTCATTCCTAAGGACACACTTGAATCATCTTCTATATGATTTCAAGAGGTGAACCTTTATAAGAAGTTTTACAATCCATCATCCATACCATCTTTGTCCTAAACTTTTTCACACTTTGTTTTCAAAAACTTTGACTTGTTGTGCAAACATTCTCACCTCTTTTCAAATTAGAAACTTGGACCTTAAGTCCTTGATTTTTCAAACTTCACATTTCATAACACTTCTTTGAATCAATCTTAATCATACCTTGACCATATTTTGTGAATAATCATAATCAATTAACTTCACCCATTCAATTGTTTTGGCTTTGTCCATTGTTAATATGTTTTCATACATTAGCCGTAGGTTTTAATTACCATAGTGGTTGATGTAAATCTTACCTTATCCTTAGTGAGTTGATTGTAAGTCTTCCATACTTATTATAGGGTTAACCCCTCACTAGTATGTTGAAGCCATCCTCGCATGGTGGATTGTTGATGTTGGTTGAGTTTTCTCCCATTGGTAATGAAGAGCCTTAGTGCTTGTGTTTTAAAATGAACTCATTAATTTTTGGAAATCTTTTAGCCGAACTACGGCGTTTTGATCCTTACCTTTGATGGAAGGTACGTAGGCAACGGGTTCATCCGTTCGAACACAAAAATAATTAAAATGTACATTCTTTTCTCATCATCCCATTCATGTTTGCACAATATGTCGAAACAAATAAACATTTTTATACAACAAGTGTGAAAAGGGCTCCCTAGGAGTACCTAGGACGTGATGGGTGCCTAACACCTTCCCATTGCGTAATTTATCCCTTATCCAGATTCTCTGATCTTTTTCATTAGTTTTCTACGTGTAAAACTTCTTAGGTTTTTGTTCGCTTTTTAACCAGTCCGTAGGATAAATAAAAGTGCGGTGGCGACTCGATTCATTGTATGCTTTGCTTATGGTTTAATCAATAAATCATATAGCGACGAATACACCGCTACAGTATCTAGCTTCTAATGGATTGCTAGCTTCTGAACTTCCATCTTCTAGACCTCTAGCTCCTGATGTGTCTTCAGATACACAAATTTCTAAAAAAAATTGAACTAGCTCTGACATTTTACCATCAAGATCTTTGTCATCAAATTTGATGTGTATTGACTCTTAAACAATATTGGTTTCAGAGTTATACACCCTGTATACCTTTGACCGTTCAGAGTATCCTAAAAAGATACCCTTTTGAGCTTTGGTATCAAATTTCTTAAGATAAACTTTATTGTTCAGGATGTAACATGTACATCCAAACTGATGAAAAGAAGAATTGATTGGTTTTCTTCCTTTGAATAGATAATATGAAATCTTATTCATAATAGATCTAATATAGATTATATTATGAACATAACATGTTCTGTTTACGGCTTCTTCCTACAAGTACTTAGGTAAGTTGTTTTCATGGATCATGGTTCTGACCATTTCTTGTAAAGATCTGTTCTTTCTCTCTACAACTCGATTTTATTGTGGATTTATAGGATAAGATAACCCATGGATAATTCCATGTTTTTCACAAAAAGTTCAAATGGCTCATTTTCAAATTCACCACCATGATCACTTCTTACCTTCACAAAAAATAATTCATTTTCAGTTTGTACTTGTTTGCAGAAGATGCTGAACACATCATATGATTCATCCTTGGTTATAAGGAATTTAACCCAAGTTTATCTGCTATATTCATCAATAGTGACTAATCCATATTTTTTCCTATTGATTGATGCAGTACTAACAGGACTAAACAAATATATGTGAAGCAGTTCTAAGGGCCTGGAGGTAGAGACAATGTTTTTAGTTTTGAAAGAAAATTTACTAATTTTCCCTACTTGGCATGCTCCACAAAGAGCATCTGAGTGATAATTGAGTTTTGGAAAACCTTTAATAAGTTTCAACTTGCTAAGTTTAGAGATTAATCTCCAATTAGTGTGACCTAACCTTCTGCGCCATAGCCATTTCTCATCACTTACTGATATAAGGAAAAGTACCTTATGATCAACCAGTTCAAAAAAAATAATTTTATAAACATTGTATTTCCTCCTACCTTTGAACATTATGGACTTGTCAGATTCATTCATGACTATACAGTTTTTCTTATTAAACATAACTTCATAACCACTGTCACAAAATTGACTAATGCTCAGTAGGTTATGTTTAAGTCCATCTACAAGCCAAACGTTATTAATTGAGACAGAGGAGTTACCTATAGTACCTATATCAATGATATTTCCTTTCTGGTTTCCTCCAAATCCCACAGTTCCTCTCTCTTTCAGAGTTAGGGTTTGAAACATAAGCTTTTCTCCTATCATATGTCGTGAGCAGCCACTGTCCAGGTACCATGATTTTTGCCTTGCTTCCTCCTTTAAGCATATATGTAGCAAAAACAATTTGATATTTAGGTACTCATAGTCTTATGGGTCCTTTAGGGTTAGTTCTGACAGGTTTCCTATTGTTTTGTACCTTTGCTTTCATATGATAAGGCTTTGGGTCATTTAAGACTTTTTATTTAAAAGTTTGTTGTCTTGAATGAACTTTGTCCTTAGGTTCTGAACATTTCAGAACGTTAACTCCTAATGTCTTTGGTTCTGGCTTCTTCAAAACCTTTGACTTTAGAGTCTTAGGTTCTGGTTTCTTCAGAACCCTTGACTCAACAACTTTAGGTTTTGACTAGTTCAAAACCTTTGCATTTTCAGCAGCAGGTACAAAATAAGAGTTAAGCCCTTTTTTAGTAGAGTTTAAAGAGGAATGATCTTTTGGTTTACTCAAGGTTTCAAACCTATGATTAAAAGATTTTTGTGAGTAACCAAGACATTCCGATTTGCTTATACTTACTCCATAAATCATGCAATCAAGTTTAGTTCTATTAAAACCATTTAGGATAAACTCTTGAAGAGCCATTTCATGATCATCAAGAGGTTTATCATACACTTCCTTTACTAGAGCAATATGATCTTTCTCTAGAAATTCCTTTTTGCTTTGAACATTATTTAATTCTTCCTTCAACATATCATATTGCTTCTTCAATATTTTCATGTGTATGAATTTCTCTTGACATCTTCCCATGAGATCTTGAATGAAAGTAATTAAATCATAACAAGATAGTTTAGAAAATACCTCATCTTGTTCCTCTGACTCTTATCTAGAATATGAGTTTGATTCAGCTTCAGAAGATGTAAGAGCCATCAAAGTAAGGTTGGCTTGCACTTCATCCTTTTCATAGTCTTCTTCATTGTCAAGTTCATCGGATGTTGCCATGAGACTATTCTTTAACTTATGTATAAAGTTATCCTTCTAAAAGCTTCCCTTCTTTTACTTGTCCTTTTTCACTTCTGGACAGTCAACAATGAAGTGACCAGGTTTCTTGTAGTTGAAGCATCATTTATAGTCATCCTTCTTTTCTTTGGAGATAGATCCTCTGAAGCCACTACTTCTGCCATAGAATATTTTATTTTTCTTGGCCAGATGCTTAAACCTTTTGAATATAAAGGCCATTTCCTCATCATATGAATCATCTTCAGAACCTTCTACATGATAAACTTCTTCAGACTCTCTGATTTGAGGAGCCTTGGTTGTTTTAGCAACAGATTTCAAAGGCAGAGGCATTGACTTCCTGATAGGTTCATCTCCATTGAGATCTATCTTATGGCTCTGGATATTGTTGATAAGACTTTCAAGACTTAATGTGTTTAAGTCTTTATCCTCCTTGATGGTTTCCACTTTAGGTTTCTATCTGATAGGAAGAGTCTTAAGAATCTTCTTGACATGATCAGATATAGTGTAACTCTTGTTCAGAACCTGAAGTCCAGACACAAGAATTTGAAACCTATAAAACATGGTTTCAATGTTTTTACCTTCCTTCATTCTAAACAACTCATATTGTTGAACCAGAAGGTTAGCCTTAGCTTCCTTAACTTGTTGATTCCCTTCATAAGTGGCTCATAGGAATTCAAAAATGGTCTTAGCGGTAGATTTATCAATTATTTTGATGTACTCTGAGTGAGGTAGAGCGTCAACCAAGATGCCTCTAACTCAATGATGTTTTCTATAGATCTTTTCCTGAATAGGTGTGAGAGTTTTTCTGTTAGACACCATTCTAACTTTATTGACTGGAATATTAATTCCATCTTCTAGAATATCCCGTAACTTATCATCAAGACCTATGATATGAGTATACATCTTACTTTTCCACCATTAAAACTCGGTAGAGTTTCCACTGAAAGTTGGAGGTCTAGTTGTATAATTGTTCTTTTCTGAAGTGTTATAATCATGATTAATAGCAGCATGTGGATTAGGAGTACAACTTCCAGTATCAGAAACACCAGACAAGATTCAATATGTTTTTCTAGGGATCTTTTCTACACCACTGGTAAGTGTTAAACACTGGTCGTCCCCTGATGTCAGCTGAAGGTGAGAAAAACACAAGAATTGGAGGGTTGAATTGTGTTGACTTTTTCTTCTTCTTTTTTTTCAAAACTCTTGGTCAGATTCTAAACATAATGTATAGAATATGATTCAATCAGATGCAAACAGCGGATATGAAATGCAAGAAAGAAGAGAGACACACATAGTTATCCTAGTTCCTCTTACAACTTGAGAGTAATCTAATACCCTTGTACATACAAGAGATTTTCACTATAATCACATAAAATTATAATTTTCTCAAGTCCACAAGCAAGAGACTTCCAATACTATAACACTAAAGTAAGAGACTTTTATGCTCAAGCACTCAAGCAAGAGACTTATATGCTCAAGCATACAAGCAGGAGACTTCAAATGGTCAAAAACTTAGTAAGACACTTCTAACAATCTACCTAACAGATAAATGATTGTTTAGGTAATAGATTTGATATACAATTATAGGTATAGAAAGAATACAATGCAAACAGCCTCTTTTTAAGGCTTAGGTATTTCTAAGATATACAAGGATAAAAATCCTAAGTTCAACCTGTGCTTTATTTTGACAGGGTAACTTCTCTTTTGAATGTCAATAGGTGTATTTTTCATCAAGTACTCAACTCCTTAAATAGAGAAGGAAAAGAGTCGTTGAAGATCCAATAAAATAGAGTCTTTGAGAAGCTTGAATAGAGATGTTTCTTCAAATGGTTCTTGACGTTGAAATTTTATTTTAAATTTATTTCTTGTAAGAGGTTAGTTGCATCTCAGCTGACTCTATGGAGAAAATAGAGCTTAAATATTCACGTGAAAAAGTAGGTTCAGAGGTTAACAGTGATCCATCAGAGTCACGTTGGTCCTTGCACTTTGATTAGCTCATGTCCTGATCTTCAAATGTAGACTTCTTCAAAGTCCGGTCTTCATAGGCTGACTTCTTCAGACAACCTTCAGACGTTGACCTCTTCAGAAGATGACTTCTTTAGAGTCTGGTCTTCAGCTTTTGATCCATCAGATTCTAGTCTTTAAGCTTCTCTTAAGATGTTCATAGTCAGAACCAATACTTGGATTGTTTATGAAATTTTAGGATAGGGTCCTGCACATTTGAAAAAATATTCGTATACACAATTGTTATTTAAATACTTTATTATCATCAGAACCCAAGGGATATGGGACAAACCAATCATGCTCCAACATCCCTATTATATTCAAACTCCACATGAGACAACCATTATTCACAAATTTTTAAATTTCTTTTTAAGGATACCTTTAAGAATAGTATAAATAGTTTTATTAACTACCTTTATGTGTCTACCTATTTGAGGATGAACAATGGTGGAAAAGGTAATTTAGTACCAACTTTATCCAACAAAGTCCTCCAAAAATGAATTAAGAATTTAATTTCTCTATCTAAAACAATTCTCGTTGGCATCCCATGATGGGGTGCCACTTATTTGAAGAAGAGATCTACAATGTGACAAGCATCGTCTACTTTCTTGCAAGGTATAAAATATGTCATCTTTGAAAAAATGTCACAACAATAAAAAAAAAATAGAATCTATTTCATTCTTTGTTCTAGGTAGCACTAAAGAAAAATTTATAGAGATACCAATCTAATTAAATTCAAGGGTAGACAAACTAGGATAAAGTTCATGAGGCATTACCTTAGATTTGGCCTTTTTACAAAAAATTCATTTTTCACAAAAAATTTCATATCAATTTTCATGTGATGCCAATACAAGTGTTCTTGCCACAAATCTAAATTTTTAAAAACCCAAAAAGGCCCCATTTATCATGTGTTTCCCTCACAAAAAATTATTTCATAGATCCTTTGTGCCTAAAGCATCCATTTTGGGTAGCTGCTCACAATAGATAAATTTAGAAGAAAACCTTAATATGCTCAAGACCAAACACTTTAGTTTCAAGAGTAGAAAGAAAGAAATACCTTCTTGAGAGTGCATTTGCCACAACATTTACTTTACATTTCTTATGCATGATCACATAGAGAAATTGTTCAAGAAACCCAACCCATTTGACATGTTTCTTATTCAACTTACCTTGCCCATTCAAATGTTTCAAGAACTTTTGATCACTATAAATAGAAAACTCTTTGGGTAGCAAGTATTGTTGCCTGATCGGGAAAATAGCAAGTGTACTATTTCACCGATGTAGTAATAAAAGGAATTATCCTGAGTATCGATCTCGAGGACTGCGTAGGAACTATCAGTGTTGACAATGATTCAATTGAACAAAATATCCTTGGGTTGGTAAGTGAAGAGTGATTTTGCTTTGTAAAATATAAAGGAAATAAAGTAGAGATTTTTGAATGCAGACAAGTTAAACATGCTAGATCAAGGGTGTATGAATTGCTCTGAAATAAACTTAATCCTTAATTTATGATATCTATGTTCGAATGATTCAATATGGTTCTCAAGAGAAGTTTCCCCTAATTCCTTAGCCGGAAACCATTAACATTCAATTTTAAATCCCAATTCCTTAGCCATTCAAAAGAATATTAATCCCATGTATGAATATCAAGAATTTCCCATCATCACTATTAGATCCTCATTCCTAAGAGAAATTAGAGATGCTGTTATACACACAATGATAAAGGGATTTGTCAGACCTCCTTTACCTCCAATTCAATACCTAATTTTCCAATACGGCAAGCATTACACTCGTGTTATAACAAATTGATTTCATAAAAACATAGACATTCATAACATTGTAGGAAAAAGGTTCATTACAAAAGCAATTCAGGGACACCCCCCTAGCATTGGGGGGTTTAGCTCATGATAATATTCAAAGAAGGTACAAATATAAGATTAGACATTACAAGAGATTAGATAGCTTCGATCTTCAATTGCTTCCGCGCTTGATGATCTCCGTTCTCCAAAAATCTTGATTCTCTCGTTCTCTATGTTCCGTCCCTTTGTTTGTCCTTCCATTAGGTCTAAATAGTGTGGTACACATTACAGCCAGGCCAAAAAGTCAAAAATGCCCTCCGGGATCACTTACATGAGTGAAAACAAGAAATCAGAAACTTCAGCGCACCTGCCAACACGGGCCGTGCCAGGCAACACGGCCGGCCGTGTTGGCTCTTCAATTATTTTATTTTATGATTTTCCTTCAGACCTGCTGACACGGGCCGTGCCAAGCAACGCGGCCGGCCGTGTCAGCCCCCTGGTTTTTGTATGGGAAAAATTGTCTTCTTGCAGCACGGGCCGTGTCAGGAGACACGGGCCGTGTTTGGCTCCAGGAATTTTCTTCTATTTTTTTATTTCTTTTTCTTTCACTCTTCCACTGTTGCCTTGGCACTTCCGACTCTTCAACTACTTCTGAAACATGCACAATACCATGGAAACGACATAAAACGCATCTAAAAACTTAAATTAACACCAAAAGCAAAATAAGCATAAATCTACTCAACTATGAAATACTTAAAATTCAAACACTCAAACACAAAATAAAGGGTTACCACATTGATGAATTTTGGCCGAGAACATGATGAAAATCAAGTTAAAATGTGACCGATCACAACCCCAAACTTATCTCATTGCTTGTCCTCAAGTGATGCCAGAGACAACAAACAGAGGTCACCCCGAAATTCCTTTTTACCACTATGCAGCCGATGTTATTCGCACCGAGTTTCCTACCTTCATGGTCAATACGTTGGCCACCCAATCCGAACTATCCGCTACACCTCACAGTTCAGCACCTCTTTACCTGCAAGCTTTTCATACATCTCACACAATCTCTCAGGGTTAGCACTAAAGACTCAGTGTATGCAATATCGACTCTTAGTTTTTGAATAAATTCTACTTCTATTGCACAAACATAATTCACACACTTTTGGAGGACTTAGGGTTGTAATGGGGCTTAGGACAGGTAGGATAAATACAAACGGATACACAAGGGGTTTGGGCTCGGCACTCCTGTTATGTTTCTTGTACCTGTGCTTATTTTGATATACAGGGGTTCGACATCGACTCTTTAACTTTACTCAACTGATTGAGTATTTCAAATGTAATCAAGTCGTTTAATTGGGACAAGTGCGTTTTGATGAGTTCCAATTTTTCTTTTCTCTTTTCTTGTAACAATTTTTCGCACACTTGTCCCTTTGGTATTAGATTTACCACCCCAAACTTAGAATTCACACAGTTTCCAAAATCCACAACATTTATGCCGAGCAAGGGTAGAAGAGATTATTATCTATTTTTTTTTTCTTTTTCTGGCCATAGGGTAACATAAGCGGTTTACAAACAAACAAAATGGTTAAAGGCTCAAAGGGGTTCGCAACAGATAAAACGTACAAGGGTGGCTGGAAAGGCTCAAGGTTAAACAACAAAAATGCCTCAGTGTGTGTCATAATGCAGTGCTATGTCAGTAGAACGTACGCAAAACCAGAGCGATAGAGTCATACCTGGATTAACTCTCATGATGATCTCTTCGTATTTGGCTTTTTGTAATCTCACCATGTGGGGTAAACTTGCAGGTTCCAAAGCACTTTCTGTGTAATGTAGCTTCTTTTTGGTTCAGGTGTACCATACTTCTATCTCAATCCAGTTTTCATCCCACTGTGTCCAACAATAGTTTTTCTTCGACTGCATAAATTTCCAGGGTGCCTCGGGAGCGTGAGTTCGGGTTGTGTCTTTCATCCACTAACCATCTTTCCATCACGCCTCTGGTTTTTATCCATCAATCTGTAACCCAACATCCAAACAGTTGAAAATAAAAGAAATCAAAGGAAAATTACTTTAAAAATTGAAAAACCAAAACGGAAAATAAATTAAAACCAAAAATAAATTAAAACAATGAAAGGAACCCCCCCACACTTGAACTCAACATTGACCCCAATGTTTGAACACAAATGCAAGAGGGACTTACAGTGCCTACTGCGGAGGAGGGTGCTGTGGAAATTGCAACATCATATGTTGCATCATCCTCTGAATATCATCAACGGCAGCCCCTTGACGGAGCTGCTCTGTCACGATCCGATCAATCTCCGCTCCCTGGCGAGCCTGCTCGACACGGAACTGATCCATGTCCATGGGTGTCCATCCAGCAGAGGAGGCTCCCATACCTCTGTGGTGAGAGGTGTGAGGGTGAGGAACAGCCCTCTCCCTTGCCGGTGCATCTTCCTCCCTCGTATCACCTGCAAAAAATTCATCTTCTCCCGCCTCTTCGGGGTCAACAGAGGTATACAACCAATTCTCATTGTTATCAACGTTAGTTTTATCAGTGTTCGATAAGCGGAACAGCCTGCGTGTTCGGCTTACCAACACATACCCATGACGGCTTTGTTCGAGCATGCCTTGCGTACACAGGGCATTGAGGTCAAGCTTACCCAACGCCTGCATCGGGGTTTCTCCGTCCAACACCGGCCTACAACCACACCAGTCAGCAATTTGTGTTATCATACCTCCCACAGAAATGGCTCCTGAGCTGGCACGCCCCATGGTACCTAAATGGTCCGCGGCGAATGCCGCCACATTCACTGGTTCCTCATTCACCATGGCATGCATCAAAAATAACTCCCGCTTTGCCGCTACACCTGTACTATCTCCTCGGCCAAACAAGGTGAATGCTAACCCTTTTTGAGCATATCGGAAGCACGGGTTTTGAATCCATGATGCCTTTGCACTCCGGGGTTCGTACTGTGGTAAACCTGTAATAGAGGACCAAAAGGAACCTGCAGAAAAGTCATTTGGCACTGCCCCGGATCCTACCAATGGTAACCGGAGGCATTGCCCAAGCTGAATAACCGACATCGAGTAATCTTCGTTATAAAGTCGGAAACTCATAGTGCCAAAATATTCATAGACATGACCAGTCCAATTTTTTTCCAGTTTAAATTTAACAGTGCTTAGGAATTCTAGAGTGATGCGTTCATAGGTAGGCACATCAGCATGCATAAATTCAAAAATACCTAAATTGTGGAACATTTGGGATACATCATCTAGAATTCCTAATGCACTCATAGTGTCATCACAAACATACCTTGTAGGTACAAGCTTCCTTTTAAGGTGGGTCTTATACCTTTCGACATGATCATCATCCTCAAAAATGATTCCGTGTGCGTTTGGCATCCGTCGGGACCTTTGTCTCGGCCTTGAGGTCTCTACCACGGCCTTTCCTCGGTCGGCTCTTTTCGGGGGCATAATGGTCACCTGAAAAAGTTAGCAGAAAAAAATAGTGGAGATAGGGAAAAATAATACCGTCACGGTGTAGAGTGCGAGAAACGGCCCAGCTTTTGTGAAGGAACTTTGAAAAATAATGGTTGGATGATGATGAAATATGAGGTTTAAGGTGAAGGAGGTTATGGAGTTTGAGAGATTTGAGAGAAAAATAGGGTTGGAAGAGATGAAGTGGCTGAAAAGTGAGTGGGGGAGTGGTAAAAGGTATTTAAAGACGTGTGGGCCCCACTCCAACGTCTCTAAAATTTTAAAAAAATTTCAGAATTTCACACTGCAACACGGCCCGTGCTGGACCACACGGCCGGCCGTGTTGCCTCCCTGGAAAATGTATGGGGACAAGGCCATGTGAGCAACACGGCCCGTGCTGGCACACACGGCTGCCCGTGTTGCTCCTCTGGAAAATGTATGAGGAAATTGGTAAGCCTGCAACACGGCCCGTGCTATACAACACGGCCGACCGTGTTGCACCCCTGTCTTGCACTTTTCTCTTTATACGTCCCCGGTTGAACACCTTAGTTGTTCCCCATTCAAATTTTTCACCTTCACCAGTAGCACACTGTGATTACCTACAAACATTCAAACTCAAAAAAAATAGAAACACAAACAAATTCATTAGAGAGAAAAAATTGAAAACCCGTGGGTTGCCTCCCACGAAGCGCTTCGTTTAACGTCGCATGGCTCGACGGTTGTTCCTCTCATCCTGTGAGACGAGCAACATGTATTTGACCAATTTCTTGTCCTTGGTAATACGGCTTTAACCTCTGACCGTTGACTTTGAATGTATCCCCGTTTGCTTGATTCTTTAATTCAATCGCTCCATGTGGGAAAACTTTGTGAACAACAAACGGGCCTGACCATTTGGATTTCAACTTCCCAGGGAATAATTTCAATTGAGAATTATACAAAAGGACCAGTTGTCCTTCATAAAACTCTTTTTTCACTATCCTTTTATCATGCCATTTCTTTGTTTGGTCTTTATAGACCTTAGCATTTTCATAAGCACGATTCCGAAATTCTTCTAATTCATGGAGCTGAAGGATCCGAGAACTTCCTGCCTTGGATAAATCCATATTCAAAAATTTTGAAGCCCAAAATGCCTTGTGTTCTAATTCAAGCGGTAGATGGCAAGCCTTGCCGTAAACTAACTGGTATGGTGACATACCAATTGGTGTTTTGAAAGCCGTTCGGTACGCCCAAAGTGCATCATCCAACTTGCTTGCCCAATCCTTGCGGGATGAGTTTACGGTCTTTTCAAGGATTTGTTTGAGTTGCCTGTTTGACACTTCCACCTGCCCACTAGTTTGAGGGTGGTACGGAGTCGCAATTCGATGCTTCACATTATACTTCAAGAGGAGCTTCTCCATAAGATGGTTCAGAAAATGTGTTCCTTCATCACTTATTAAAGCTCTTGGTACTCCGAACCTCGCAAAGATAGTCTCCTTTAGAAACCTAATCACCACTCGAGCATCATTAGTTGGTAGGGCCACGGCCTCCACCCACTTTGAGACATAATCCACCGCCACTAAGATGTACTGCTTCCCAAAAGATGGTGGGAAGGGACCCATGAAATCGATACCCCACATATCAAAGAGTTCAACTTCTAACATGGCATTTTGGGGCATTTGATTTCTTTTTGAGATGTTTCCCGTTCTCTGGCATTTGTCGCACTCTTTAATTATTTGTTGAGCATCTTTGAATAAAGTTGGCCAGTATAACCCAGATTGGAGAACCTTGGCGGCGGTTCTGTCACCACTAAAGTGTCCTCCATAGTCGGAGTCGTGGCATGCTTTCAACACATCCCTTTGTTCCTCCTCTGGAACACATCTCCTGATAAGTCCATCCACTCCTCTCTTATACAAGAAAGGATCGTCCCACAAGTAGAACCTGCAATCATGCACAAACTTTTTCTTCTTGTTAGCATCAAAATCATCGGGGATTATCCCACCGACCAGATAGTTTGCATAATCGGCAAACCAAGGCACTCCGTTGAAAGCGAGGATCTGTTCATCGACGAACTCGTACTTTATTGGACGCTTGTCTTCTGTCTCTTCGATAGGTGATATACGGGAGAGGTGATCGGCAACAGTGTTCTCACATCCTTTCTTGTCACGAATCTCCACATCAAACTCTTGAAGGAGTAAGATCCACCTAAGAAGTCTTGGCTTAGAGTCCTGTTTAGCAAAAAGATACTTTTTCATTCATCGGTGGGGGAAGCTTTGAGATGACTTCAATCTTTGCTTTGTCCACTTCTATTCCTTTATAGGAAATTTTGTGACCCAAGACTATCCCTTCACGTACCATGAAGTGACACTTCTCCCAGTTCAGGATAAGATTTGTTTGTTGGCACCTTTCTAACACCAGAGCAAGGTTAGTCAAGCAATTATCGAAAGACTTACCAAAAACTGAGAAATCGTCCATGAAGACTTCCATATGCTTCTCAAGCATATCTGCAAAGATTGATTGCATGCATCTCTGAAACGTTGCTGGTGCATTACATAACCCGAATGGCATTCTTCTGTAGGCAAAAATACCAAAAGGGCATGTAAATGCGGTCTTCTCCTGATCCTCTGGTGCAACAGCTATCTGATTGTATCCCGAGTAGCCATCGAGGAAGCAATAATAGTCATGACCGGCTAACCTTTCCAACATCTGATCAATGAATGGTAAGGGAAAATGGTCCTTCCTGGTGGCAAGATTCAGTCTTCTATAGTCGATGCATACCCGCCAACCAGTGACTGTCCTTGTTGGTATCAACTCGTTCTTCTCATTTTTTATCACTGTAGTTCCACCTTTCTTTGGCACCACATGAACCGGACTTACCCACGAACTATCAGATATGGGACAAATCATCCCTGCATCTAACAGTTTAACCACCTCTTTTCTGACCACTTCCTTCATTGCTGGGTTAAGTCGTCGTTGAGGTTGGACAACCGGCTTGTGATCATCTTCCATGAGAATTTTGTGCATGCATATTGTGGGGTTTATTCCCTTCAAATCCTCAATAGACCAGCCAATAGCACTCTTATATTTTTTTAAAACTTTGACAAGCTTATTTTCCTGAAGAACTTCTAGATGTGAACTTATGATGGCCGGGAACTTACTCTCTGTGTCTAGGAATACATATTTGAGGTTTTCCGGGAGTTGTTTCAATTCGGTCCCCTTCTTTTGTTCATCTTTCTTTTCTTCCACTAAGGGTTGCCGTAAATCTTCCCACCGGTTGTGCCGATAACCTTTGAAAGGTGGTGATGCTTCCATCATGACTACTACTTCCATATCTTTCTCGTCAACTATTTCCTCTTCGTTAAAAATAGATAGACTCAACACTCTTTCCAAAGGTAATTTTTGTGTTGTCAAGCAATTTTTCTTCTCACATATTTGATCAATTATCTCAATATGTTGACTAGTGGCAACGTCATCCTTGTACTTCATGGTGTTTCGCACATCAATTTTTAACTCTTCATCATACACTTTCAAAGTCATCGTGCCTTCTTCTATGTCGATCAAACATCTCCCGGTCTCTAAAAATGGTCTCCCCAAAATGATTGGTATCTCTTCATCTTCCGGCATCTCCAAAATGACAAAATCCACCGGAAACACAAACTTGTCGATCTTCACTAGCACATCTTCTACTATCCCATAAGGTCTCTTCACAGAGTGGTCAGCAAACTGGAGTGTCATTCTTGTATCTTGAATTTTTCCTATCCCCAACCTCTTATAAATGGACAGCGGCATAAGGCTTACACTTGCTCCCAAATCAATTAGAGCTTTCTTGAAGGATCTATCTCCAATGGTACAAGGAATAGTCACAGAACCTCGATCCTTCTTCTTCACCGGAACCTTCATACCCTGCAAAATGGCACTACAAGTTTCCGTTAGAATGATCGGGTTAGTCTCTATGGTCCGCTTCTTCGAGATGATGTCTTTCATGAACTTCGCGTAAGTAGGCATTTGCTCAAGCGCCTCCAAGAACGGGATGTTTAGCTCAAGCTTTTTAAACATCTCCAGGAACTTCTCAAAGTTTTTTTCATGCTGCCCTTTCTTCTTATTTCTTGTTGGGTATGGTAGTTTGACGGCCGGTTTTGGATCAATAACTTTGTCTTTTACCACTCTTTCATCACTAGTGACCTCTTCGTTCGCGACCTCATTTTCTTTTATCTCTAGATCAACTTCAAGCAATAAGTCTTCTTCTTCAGAACTCTTTTCAGGTACTTCTTTCGACTTACCATTCCTTGTGGTCACCGCATTCACATGATTATTTTCTCTTGGATTAGTAATCGTAGAACTCGGTAACACGCCTTGTTGTTGAGAACCCGCTAGTTGTTGGGCTATCTGACTCATCTGTATTTCAAGATTCTTAATTGAAGCACCTGTGTTTTTTAAATTACTTCGAGTCTCTTCTTGAAATTGAGAGCTTTGAGCGGCCATCTTTTCAATGGCAAGCTCCCAATCAGCTTTTCTTGGTACCTGTTGCTGAAACTGTTGTTGATATGGTTGTTGTTGCTGAGGTCGAAACTGTTGTTGCTGTGGTTGGTTCTGCACATGTCCTTGTTGATCCTTCCATGAGAAATTTGGATGGTTTTTCCAACCCGGATTGTATGTATTCGAATAAGGGTTGTTCTGCCTTAGAAACTTAATCTCCTCAATTTGTTGTGCGGTTGCAACGCAATGTGCAGTAAGATGAGGTCCTCCACAAATTTCACAATTACTAGCTTGCGTTGGTTGAACCGGTTGAACTTGTGCCACAGTTTGAGTATCGATAGCCATCTTCTTCAGTCTTCTTTCTACTTCAGCTGCTATTTGATCTTCCATCTTCACCACTTGACTTGCCAATTTCAGGTCAATTATCCCTTCGGGTTGACTCACATTGCGGTCATACAACTCCAGGTGCTCATTGGCTGCAATGGCTTCGATAATCTTTTTAATACCGGTGGCCGTTGTAAAGTTGGTTGAGCCACCAGCTGCTGTGTCAATGAGTTGCTTAGTCTTCATCCGAAGACCATTTACAAAATTCTGCATTTGCTCTGTTGCATCCATATTATGTGTAGGACAAGCAACCAACAATCGTTTAAACCTTTTATACGCATCTCCAAGTGACTCTCCTTCCTTCTGTTTAAAATTCACTATGTCGTACCTCTTTCGGATGTACACAGAGGCCGGAAAGTACTCGTTGAGAAAAGTTGTCTCCATCTGTTGCCAAGTTGTGATGCTTCCAGCAGGTAAAGAGTAGAACCACTCTTCAGCATCTTCTGACAATGTAAACGGAAACATGACCAGCTTCTTAGCTTCCTCAGAATGTCCCTCAATCTTTAACGACGTAGTCATAGTCAAAAACCTTTGCAAATGCTTGTTGGCATCTTCGTTAATTTTTCCTGCGAAAGGTCTCCTTTCTAGTTGCCGTATCGTTGAGGGGTGAAGTTGAAAGTGGGCAAGATTGACTGGTTGATTCACAATTGTCATCCTTCCAGGCGGGGCATTTGATCCTCCGTAATCACCTAATAGTCTCTCCGCAGGAGGTGGATCAGCTGCCATAGTTTCAGGTTCGGTATCAGAATTTCCAGAATCAGAGTGTTCCGAATGAATAGAAACGGTTCCCTCTTTCTCAGAATCAGAAACTATCAGCGGTTCTTCTGTTACTTCCAGTCTGTCGTGTCTGGCTTTTCTGATTCGTGCTCGCAACGATCGTTCTGGTTCTGCGTCAAAAAGAAATTCAGCTGAGGCCTTACCTCGCATAAAATATTAGACAGTGGTTAGGATAGGCAAAGTGAAATACACAAATAAAATAAAGTAAAATTTTAGTTGCAGAGCAACAAAATTCCAATTGAATAATTATTAACAGATAGTTTGGCAGTCCCCGGCAATGGCGCCAAAAACTTGATCGGGAAAATAGCAAGTGTACTATTTCACCGATGTAGTAATAAAAGGAATTATCCTGAGTATCGATCTCGAGGACTGCGTAGGAACTATCAGTGTTGACAATGATTCAATTGAACAAAATATCCTTTGGTTGGTAAGTGAAGAGTGATTTTGCTTTGTAAAATATAAAGGAAATAAAGTAGAGATTTTTGAATGCAGACAAGTTAAACATGCTAGATCAAGGGTGTATGAATTGCTCTGAAATAAACTTAATCCTTAATTTATGATATCTATGTTCGAATGATTCAATATGGTTCTCAAGAGAAGTTTCCCCTAATTCCTTAGCCGGAAACCATTAACATTCAATTTTAAATCCCAATTCCTTAGCCATTCAAAAGAATATTAATCCCATGTATGAATATCAAGAATTTCCCATCATCACTATTAGATCCTCATTCCTAAGAGAAATTAGAGATGTTGTTATACACACAATGATAAAGGGATTTGTCAGACCTCCTTTACCTCCAATTCAATACCTAATTTTCCAATACGGCAAGCATTACACTCGTGTTATAACAAATTGATTTCATAAAAACATAGACATTCATAACATTGTAGGAAAAAGGTTCATTACAAAAGCAATTCAGGGACACCCCCTAGCATTGGGGGGTTTAGCTCATGATAATATTCAAAGAAGGTACAAATATAAGATTAGACATTACAAGAGATTAGATAGCTTCGATCTTCAATTGCTTCCGCGCTTGATGATCTCTGTTCTCCAAAAATCTTGATTCTCTCGTTCTCTATGTTCCGTCCCTTTGTTTGTCCTTCCATTAGGTCTAAATAGTGTGGTACACATTACAGCCAGGCCAAAAAGTCAAAAATGCCCTCCGGGATCACTTACATGAGTGAAAACAAGAAATCAGAAACTTCAGCGCACCTGCCAACACGGGTCGTGCCAGGCAACACGGCCGGCCGTGTTGGCTCTTCAATTATTTTATTTTATGATTTTCCTTCAGACCTGCTAACACGGGCCGTGCCAAGCAACGCGGCCGGCCGTGTCAGCCCCCTGGTTTTTGTATGGGAAAAATTGTCTTCTTGCAGCACGGGCCGTGTCAGGAGACACGGGCCGTGTTTGGCTCCAGGAATTTTCTTCTATTTTTTTATTTCTTTTTCTTTCACTCTTCCACTGTTGCCTTGGCACTTCCGACTCTTCAACTACTTCTGAAACATGCACAATACCATGGAAACGACATAAAACGCATCTAAAAACTTAAATTAACACCAAAAGCAAAATAAGCATAAATCTACTCAACTATGAAATACTTAAAATTCAAACACTCAAACACAAAATAAAGGGTTACCACATTGATGAATTTTGGCCGAGAACATGATGAAAATCAAGTTAAAATGTGACCGATCATTGCCCTATTTGTAGAGTTCTCACCAAGGCATACAACTCCTTATCATAGGTAGAATACTTAAGGGCATGCCATTTTAGCTTTGAACTAAAATAAGATATTGGATGACCCCCTGGAACAAAATAACTCTGATTCTCACATTAGTGAAGTATCCTCCTCTCCGTTGGTGTCGATAAACGTCGAGTTTTTCCTAGTCATCCGATGATGTCTAGTTGTACCTGTCCCCACGTGGATTTACCTCTCCGTTGGTCTTGGTAAACGTTGAGTTTTTCCCATTTCGTCCGTTGACGTATGGTTGTATCCCTCCCAGTCATTCATTAATGTCTGGTTACCTCTCCGTTGGTCTTGGTAAACGTTGAGTTTTTCCCATTTCGTCCGTTGACGTATGGTTGTATCCCTCCCAGTCATTCATTAATGTCTGGTTACCTCTCCGTTGGTCTTGGTAAACGATGAGTTTTTCCCATTTCGTCCGTTGACGTATGGTTGTATCCCTTCCATTCATTCATTAATGTTTGGTTACCTCTCCGTTGGTCTTGGTAAACGATGAGTTTTTCCCATTTCGTCCGTTGACGTATGGTTGTATCCCTCCCAGTTATTCAATAACGTCTGGTTACCTCTCCGTTGGTCCCGATAAACGTCGAGTTTTTCCTAGTCATCCGATGATGTCTAGTTGTACCTGTCCCCACGTGGATTTACCTCTCCGTTGGTCTTGGTAAACGTTGAGTTTTTCCCATTTCGTCCGTTGACGTATGGTTGTATCCCTCCCAGTCATTTATTAATGTCTGGTTACCTCTCCGTTGGTCTTGGTAAACGTTGAGTTTTTCCCATTTCGTCCGTTGACGTATGGTTGTATCCCTCCCAGTCATTCATTAATGTCTGGTTACCTCTCCGTTGGTCTTGGTAAACGATGAGTTTTTCCCATTTCGTCCGTTGACGTATGGTTGTATCCCTTCCATTCATTCATTAATGTTTGGTTACCTCTCCGTTGGTCTTGGTAAACGATGAGTTTTTCCCATTTCGTCCGTTGACGTATGGTTGTATCCCTCCCAGTTATTCAATAACGTCTGGTTACCTCTCCGTTGGTCCCGATAAACGTCGAGTTTTTCCTAGCTGTCCGTTGGCATCTAGTTGTGATTGTTGTTCCCATTCATCGTCGTTGCGATGTCTGGATGTGGCCGTACCCCTTGAAAACAAAACCAAAAAAATATACCCAGTAATAAAAATCAAATCCCAGTGGACGTTTCCATTGGTGGATCCCTGTATTGTGCAAATTCTACGGTTCTTGGTATTCAATCCCTGTTTACCCTGAAAGTCTGACAGCCGTTGCTCTCATCCGTTCAGGTTCCCAGTTGATTGAATAGGGGCAGCTGTAGCACCTCAAATTTGCACCTATCATTGTACATACATTTTCATATTAGGTCATAGCATATCATGGTCCATTGCATAGCATTGCATTGCCTCTTTTGCCTCAAGTGCAAGCCAATCAAGAATTAGGTCAAACTGATCAGGAGATCAGTCAGCCAATCAAGCAAGGGTGATTCTCAAGGAGCCAAGGCCTTGGGGTTGGTCCAACAAGTTCACATGACTTGGGGGTCCATTTGAAGTATTTTGGTCAAGGGTTGAAGGCTCAGAGGTCATCAGTTTGTGCACAGACAGTCAAAAACCCTAGAAAGTCAACAGTCAGTCAAAGCAATGGATGGTGGCCATTCTTGTGGAATTTGGACACCATGGTCAATAATCAAGGGTTCATACAACTTGGGACATCATTTGAAGTCAAGTTCTCAAGGAGTTAGGGTTTGGAAGTCATCAGTCAATGCACAATCAGTCAGAAACCCTAAAAGTCAACTGTTGGTCAACTGTCCATTTAATCAGTGATTTGATGATTGGAATTGGTTTGTGAGAGCTCATTCATGGTCAAATAGTCCTCATATATCATGTCAAACACCATCATGGAAGAATTTGAAGCCAGATCATAAATTTCCAAAAATAGAAACTGGGCCTGTAACTGAAACCTGCCATAAATGGAAAGTCTTGATCCTCAAAATTACATCATGATACAAGCTTCAAATGAATTTTTGCCCAACATGAAAGTTGAAGATCTTGTTCTCCCATTTCCAAAAAGTCCAAGAACTCTCAATTCCCATGTGTGATTGGCAAGTTATGATCGAATCGATTTCAGAAAATCTTGAACTTCAAAGGGCCATATCTCTCAAACCATTTGGCCAATTTTGGTGGGGTTTTTTCCTACAAGTCACATTTGATCCCCTCTTTCCAAAAATATAAATTTCATGAGCCAAAACTTCACCAATCAAAATGGCATATTTTGACTTTTCTCATTTTTATGCAAGTTTGACCAAGAGTTGACTTTTTGATATAAACTTTTTTTTAACATTTGGCCAATTGGAACAGCTCAGGAATTTCATTTAGAATGTGTTTGCAAGCTCAAATTATGCAGTACATGAGGCCTTTGTTTAGCTGCTTGAATTGTAGGAAAAGTACAATTTCACCATACTTGTCCATACCATCCACCATGCCTTGCCTTGGTACCCTCAAACAGAACTTTAGAAGCACATTTGCTGTCATTATGAACACATCTTAGCAGCCTAAAACCACAGAAAAGAGGCCATGCTTGCTTACTTGAAATTGGGGAGAAAAGGACAAATGCTACCACATCTTGCAACCATACCTTGTACTGTCCAGCAAAGCTTATGCAGGATTTTTCTGTCCTTTTGGACACAAATGCTGCAGCCAACATAGCAATAGAAAAACCAACTCACTGATGCAAAAAAGGCTGACTCTCTCTCAATTGGCAAGGATAGCAAAATTCCATCAAAAAGAGGAGCAACCTGGCAGCAAACTGGACTTCATTTTTCTGTCAAAGAAAATGAACAAGTAGCAGCAAAAGCCAACCAAAAGCCTAACTGCACTCCACCTTGCTTGGCATTTCCAATTTTTCTGTCAAGAACCCCTAAGGAACCAAACCTGGCTTTTGCTTAACACCATATCTTCCCTCACTTTCTGTCATGAAGCAGCTAGCCAACATAACCAACTGCAGACAGACTTCACTCATGCACCTTGCTGTTGCCTTCTAGAGCCATCCAAAAACACATTGCAACATTCAATAGCAGACCAATAAACCTCATTGACAAAAACTGACCTCACTTGCATTTTGCCAAGAAACTGTAAAAGCTCACAAAGAACAAACCAAAGATCTCCACACTCTCTCAAACATCATCCTGCTTTGCATTTCCAAAAGAGCCTGTCCAAAGCTCCAAGGAACAAAACCAGGCACTGCCATTTCACTTTACCATTTTTCATCATTTTTGAAGCCCTGCCTTACCACTAGTCAAACAGCATCTTAAATCAATATCAACCATCATCAAACCAAGAACAGAACTCATATTGAAAACCCTTTGGATGCATTTCCTTTTTCCTGTCAAAAAGACCACAGAACCAACCATGCCTAGGGCCACAAGGCACTTTAAAAATAGCATACTTTCACCACCATTTCCTGTCATGAGTAACACATTGGACAACATTAACCAATAAAGCTTCATTCAAAATCACTTTGGCCAAACCTGTCAAACTCCACACCACAAAAAACTAGCTTTGCCTAATACCATGCCTTCCATCATTTTCCTGTCATAAAGAAAACCAATAGCAGCTAGTAGCCATCAAGAGGTCACAAACCATTGAACTTCACTCATTCCTCTCAAACTACACTTTTGCTTTTTTTTCAACTTCCTGTCTAAAACTCACAATGAACCACACTTGAGCTTGGCATTGTATTTTCACCCTCCATTTACCACTTTGGAACCCTGCTAGCACCATCCAACATAACCAAAAAGCCTTGGCTCTCATGCTCTAAAACCTCACTTTTGCTTGCCTCTTCAAAAGACCAGTCAAGGCTTCCAAGGGAACAAAACTTTGACTTGCCTAAACACCATTCACACAACATTTGGAAGTGGTTCTCACTAGCATTCTCCAACTGGAAGTCACATTTCCAGCACTGTCTTCAACCTTGCATCATCCATGGCAAAAATTATGTAAGCTCACTCCAAGCCATTGCAATCCAAGCAACCTTCACCATTCATCATCAGGAGGGCTCTAGGACAGCTATTTCACTTCAAAACCATCAAAAAGCATCTGCATCACAACTGTCCTTCAAAAATAGGTATGGATTCGACCTCCCTCTTTTGTCAAATTTATACACACTTTGGATAGGTCTTTCTATGCTGGTTGTCATGATGCTTACACTTTTTGAAATGAATGCTTATTCATGAAGATATATTGTTTTGAAGTTTGGTGTTAAAATGTGTTTTTGCTCGATTCTTGACTTGTGTGTGGTTTTAATGGAAATCAATGGTGGATTCATGTTGACCTTGCCATGCTGATCATTTCCATATATTCAATTTTGGTTTTTGGGCAAGTTTGTGAAATCACAATTTGGGATTGCACTGTTCAGTGAAACCCTAGTTCTTCAAATACATTTGCCCAGATTTTCCCCCATTTTCGTGTATGCATGGCTTAACTCCCTCATCCAATCAAAACATTTCCTTTAATGCCCAAAACGACTGTGTTTGGTTAAGTGAATCATGGAATTACAAAAATGCCATTCTTGCTTCATTTATTCCATTTTAATTTCACATTTTATAACCAATCTTGCAAAAATCATAACTTGCTCATTTTTGATCCAAATTCAATGGGATTTTTTGTGTTGTGTTCATCATGACCTCTAGTATTTTATCATTATTTTTCCAGAATTTTTGGATGAGTGGTTTTTAAATGTTGCTAGGGTTTGTGACATGTGACCAAATTTTGTACACTTTGCCAAATCAATTGTGAAATGATGAGAATGTATCCAATGGCTCCCAAATTTTTTGTGCTTAAACTAGACACACTCATGGTGATTTTGGTGTAGAGTTTGTGAATTTATCTTATGTGGTTTGAGAGTTATGATTTTTTGAATTAGGGTGTGACAACTTGTGTCACACCATTGATGTCCAATTTCATGATTTTCATAGCCATGCTTCTTGACCTCCAATTGACTTGAAATTTTGCATGAACCCACTCTTGTATGTCTAGTTGACTTGTGAATTTTCTTGGATTTATTTGAACTATTTTCCATTTGTTTGAGATTTTTCTTCTCTGTCTAGTCAAATGTTGACTTTGTGTGACACATGTTCCCATTTCATTTGTGAAATTCTCATACTTTATTGGATGGACATGAAATTTGATATGTGATAACTAGACATCCTCGTATTTGCCATGGTTTTAGTCCCATTCATTTATCATACACCATCTCTGACTTATGATTTTTCTAAGTTGATGCATGTTTGGTTGACTTCTTTAAGCATGTTCAAGATTGCTTTGACTTTCTGATTTTCATTGGCTGCCTTCCACTTGTCCAAATGGGATGAAATTTGACATGCTTACCATGATATGTGTTAGGATTGATCATGATTTATTTGATGATTTTTGGAAATGTCTAAGATTGCTTTTGAGTTAAGTCTTGCTGTTGACTTCTATGAGCTTCTGTTTGCCATACTTTGACCTAAATGGTTCATGAAATGATGATGATGATTGATATGAATGTGAACCCAATTGGTTTTGTTTCCTAATTGTTTGAAAATGATTTTGGATACTTACCCCTTGCCGTTTTGACTTTCTTAATCTCTTTTGACCCTAGGCTTGCCCTAGTGGTCCTGTTACTCACCTTTGAGCTTGTGTTTTCAGGTTGACCATCAAATGGCCATTAAGACCAATTCATTTGACTGAGCTTGCTTAAACATCATTGTCTAACTTGTTTGTTTTGTAGGTGGCTTGGCTCACATGCCTTAAGCCTTGTGCCTTGCACATTCACTTGCTTGTGTTGACTGGTTGATGTCTGTTTCATTTTGATTTAACTCTGACTTGTATACTAACTGTGCTTGACTGATTTCAGGTACTTTAGTTGCTTTTAGTTCCTTGTGAACTTTTGCTTTGCTTTGCTTGTATAAGCAATTTGCATTGAGGTATGTCTCCTTTACTTCATGTAGTCTGGAAGACCTGGCCTGTTACTTGGCCAGGCAACTGTCTGAAGTCCTCCTTAAGAGGCAATGTTTGTGGATGTTTAATTTTGTCCTTGCATAGAGTCAAAGACCTCCTAAGTGAAGAGGCAATTGGTGGAAGGTAGGGATATGCAGTCTATCCCCCACTATTCAGTGTGTCATCTGCTTTGCTCACACCATTGTGTTGATGCATTTCAGATACAAACCCAAGATCTTGTACAATTGTACAGTTGAGTCAGTTTTAAATGTGTAGAAGGGTTCCCACTTTCTAAACCCACACATTCTTGTCTTGAAGCTCTCCCAGACCAGGGATAAGAGCTGTGAAGTCTTATCTTCACTCACCTTTCATCTGCTTCACCTTAGCCCCTCAATGGCAAGTTAAGAGCAACATTCACCCAGTTCCAGAGGTTTGTTTATCGAGGTTGATATGACCCCTTGACTAAAACCTAACCCTTGTGTGAGCCACTTGTTTGTGTATAGCGTGTGCTATCTGTGCTTGTAGG
This sequence comes from Lathyrus oleraceus, assembly GCF_024323335.1. NCBI lineage: Eukaryota > Viridiplantae > Streptophyta > Magnoliopsida > Fabales > Fabaceae > Lathyrus > Lathyrus oleraceus. The sequence continues at coordinate 385,867,922 of NC_066580.1, forward strand.
ATTGTTTGACTTGCTTCCTGTGCAAGTTAGGATTGTTTGACTTGCTTCCTGTGCAAGTTAGGATTAGTTTAGACTTGCTTCCTGTGCAAGTTAGGTTTTGCTTGGCTTGCTTCCTGTGCAAGTTAAGTGTGTGTGTGGCTTGCTTCCTGTGCAAGTCATGACTAGGATAGGTTGGCTCCTTGTGCCATTTAGCTAGAAACCATAACTTAGGGTTGATTTTGCATGACAACATCTAGGCTCGAGTCGTAGTCTCCCTAGAGTTGTGTCTCCCTCTGTTATCTGGTTAGGCTAGTCCTTTATCCCTCCGTAGGGGAACTACATCGCCCTGATCTTCATACCAGATGAAGTATGTAGGCAGGAGATTGAGCTGATCTCTCCGGGCGCCCTTTTTCCTTTTTGTGTGTGTTGTTTGACAGTTGCTAGGCTCGAGTGCCTGACCCCTTAGCAATTTGTTGTCTGTCGGTTTGAGTGTGTGCTTGACAGTTATAGGCTCGAGTCCCCGACTCCCTATAAACTTGTTGTGTTGTTGTGTGCTTGGAAGCTGATGTAAGTCCATCGAGTGGCAGTTAGGTTCCAGTGTGCGTGTGTTTGGTTCGGATGCTGATGTAAGCCCAGTGATTGGCATTCAGGCTCCATGTTTGCCCTCTTGTGTGTGTTTTGGTTCGGATGCTGATGTAAGTCCAATGATTGGCATTCAGGCTCCACGTTTGCCTTTGCCTGTGTTTGTTTGTGTGCGTGTCAGCCGAGCTACGAATGCTCTGATTCTTCTCTCGTCCGAGAAGATACGTATGCATAGGATGCGATATCCTAGCGAGCATGTGTCGTCTCCCCAGTCCGAACTACTTGGACTCTGATGTCTATGCCTGATAGACTAAGTAGGCCCAGGATGCGACATCCTGCCGAGTTCAGTTTCAGTCAGTCTCTTTCGTTTCTTTCAGCCAGTGTGTGTGAGTATCTGAGCAGTGTTTAGCAACCATTTTCCTTCCTTTTGTGCGTGGATCCCGTAGAGTACTACGGATGCGTAGGGGTGCTAATACCTTCCCTTCGCATAACCGACTCCCGAACCCATACTCTTTGGTCGCGAGACCATGTTCTTCTCCAGGTTTACTCTGAGCGTTTCCTTTCCCTCTTTTGGGATAAATAACGCACGGTGGCAGCTCTGTTGTTTCTTTCTTTTCCCGCCGGTTTTTCGCGTGATGCGACAGCTGGCGACTCTGCTGGGGATATAGAGAAGTTGACCTATGCTGGTCCGTCTTCCCTAAGCGAGTCTCTCCTAGCGCTCTCTAGGATAGGGTTTGGTTGCTTTGTGCTGTGTTTATTTATTGCATTCATTATTTACTGTTTGCATTCATTGTCTATTGTTTGCATTTATGTTTGTAATTATGTTTGCATTCATATTCATCTGTTCACCTGGCTGGTTGTCTGTTTCTCTCTGTTGGGATGGGAGTCACTCGAGGTAAAAGGCCCAATACCCAGGCTATGAGTGAAATCTAGGAAACCTAGGAATAGAGTGATTCATGGGAAGCGGGTGGTATGGCGCCACTTAGCGGAACATTGATATCACGAGCAGTTCAGACCCTGGTGGGATATTATCGGTGCATACATCGGGTGTGCACAGGATGATATTCTGCGAAAGGTTATTTATGTTGCGTTTCTCTCGACCTTACCCTGGCCTAGATGACACCCGTGAGCGGGGCGGGTTTGATCATTTTAACAGGTACAGTTGGTGACTCCTGGTACTGATCGTGACTACGAATTATATTTCTGGACGCCGGAGGTTCGACCCTGGTATTGATCGGAGGGTTCCGTTTATTTCGGATCCCTGGGCTGAATTTGAGGGTATTCGCTCAGATGGTGACTCAGTTCTCCAGACATGGGTTCAGATGACAGTTCCTCAGATGACTTTGGGTTTCAGATGTTTGTGATCAGAGTTCAAGCCGAAGCTTTGACCCTGTGCCTTGAGACGCACAGCCTGACCAGTCATGTTGCATCGTTTGCATCATAGCATGTTTATTTTCCAAAAAATAGTAATGCATGAAAAAGAAAAGTTAACTTGCATATGCATATCCTTTATCAGGATCATTCATGACAAAATAGTACCCATATCATGCACATAGCATCCTTGCATTACAGACATGTTTGGAGAGACTTCTCACTTCGGTTCTTGACTGAGAGAGGATTACTGACCACCGACCGCATCGTTACTCAACCAGACTCAATCAACAGAGGAGTATGGATCAGGTTCAAGCAGAATTGGCCGAGATGAGGGCAAACATGGCCCAGTTCATGACAACGATGCAAGGAGTTGTTCAGGGGCAAGAGGAGCTGCGTGCCTTAGCCCAGAGACTGGAAGCCATGATTCCACCAGTCCACCGTGCTTCACCAGTGGGTATACCTGTTCATGAGAATGCTGCTGTCACTATTCTCGTCAATGATTATGTCGTGGGTGATGAATTGAAGAGGATCAGAATCAGAGAACAGCCTCTTGCTGCAGAGACTGTTAATATCAGAGCAACCCGCGCTCCAGTTCGCCGTCCTGGCTCTTCAAGTTCTTCCGGTTCTAAGAAGACATACTCTGGGGCACCCAAAAGGGGAGAAAGTGAAACAAATGCTGTGCACCGTCGGAGGAGCGCAAACAGAGGACAGTATCGTCAGGCTGCTGTGACTATTCCAGCAACTCAACCTCAACAGCAACAGAGAAGACCAGCTCAGCAGCATCAGCGTCCACAACATCGTTCTCAGCAGCAGGCTTCCCAACAAGCCAGTACGAGTAATGAGAGGAAGAAGATCATTTTTGATCCAATCCCCATGTCCTACGCCGAATTGTATCCCTCTCTGTTAGAGCGGAACTTGATTACTCCCAGAGACCCGCCGCCCATACCCGTCAACCCTCGGTGGTGGTATAGGCCTGAACAGCATTGTGTGTATCATTCGGGTGCTCCTGGTCATGATGTGGATAGTTGCTTTCAGCTGAAGATGAAGGTTCAAGACCTCGTGAGGTCAGGTATTTCGAACTTTGAAGACTTGGGTCCCTGTGATAATCAAGTCTGAAGATAACAAGTCCTGGGCTGGCGCCGACTTTTTCTTCAGAAGGGTTGTTCAGAAAACAGAAGCTGCTGATGCAAAGGATACTGACAGTTGTCATCCTTGGAGGGATCTATCGCAATTGGGTCACTGTGGGCGTTCCCACAGTTGTTCATAAGTCAGAGTAACAATCACTTTGTTTAAAAACCCTTCTCCCATGCCAAAAGGAGAAGTGATGACATTGTTGGCAACATTTTGTGCAATGATATTTTCATTCAAATAAACTCATGTTAAAACATTTGTGTTTCCAATTATTTTCCCTTTTTGCTTTTTGCATGAAATTGGTGATCACCAAAAAACCTTAAAAAACAAGAATAAAAGCAATTTTTTCATCTGCATAACGATTGTCTTGTTTGTTTTTCAAAGAGCTTTTCATATCAAAATCTTTATGCAGGTTGTTTCTCAAACCCATTGAACATAGTGATCGGACGTCATCTCCCAATTTTGAATTCCCTGTATTCGAAGCGGACGAAGATGATGTTGAAGGGATTCCTGACGAGATTTCCCGACCTCTTGAGCAAGAAAAGAAGATCACTCAGCTGCATCTCGAGAATCAGCAGAACAGCCAACTGGGGCATTATCAAAAAAAAAAAAAAAAAAAAAAGAAAAAAGAAAAAAGAAAGAGGAGGGTGCAAAACCAAATCAAAAGAAAGAAAAAGAAAGAAACAAAGAAAATAGCACCCTCAAAGTCCCAAGTTGGCTGATGCTGAATTCGATCGAAAAGAAGAGATCAACTGCCATGTGTCATGGTCAGTCATATCAGCAGAGAGTGAAAAATCATTCGACAAGAAGATCAAGCCTCGTGTGTTCCGAGGAACCTTGTGCTCAAGAAAGTCTTGTCTTTTGTACCCGATTCCAGGGGCAAGTGAACCCCCGAGCTATGAACGTACATATGTTGTCAAAAGAGCCTCTTCAGGCAGTGTTCTGACACTTACTACAATGGATGAAGAAGTTCACTCGTCCTGTGAATCCTGGTGCAGTCAAGAAATACTTCGCCTAAACAAAAAGAAAAAAATCAAACATCTCGCTAAGTTGAACACCCCAAAGGGCGACTTAGGCAAAAAGGAGCGTCTCGGTGGATTGAAAATCCGAAAGGGCGATCCAGGCAAAAGTTAGAGACATTGAAAAAAAAAGAATTTGCATCCCGCTAGATTGAACACCTCACACTGGGGCAATCTAGGCAAAAATTAGGGATTTGGCAAGTAACTGCACCTTGACAAGACTATGCTCTATATCTGTCATCCGTTAGGAATTCTCGATTCGTCGTCGACTGAAGCTCTGAATACATCGAAAATTCAGAATGGTAGAGGAAAGGTCATTATGTTCAATGTAGCCCTCTCCAATATATATCACCGATTTCAAACTTGTACAGATCCATGGAGTCTCGCCCTTTGCAGACTACCATTCCATCACATCAATTTGAGCTTTTATCCAATTATTTGCATTCTTATTTGTTTCAACTCAACAAATGTTTTGCATGTTTTTAATTGATAAAGTATCATTGTTTTCAAAGTAAACAAATTTTTCAAAAAAAATTGTTCTTAAACAAAGTGAACGTTCACAATGATGGAAGGATACTTAGGAGACCCACAGTGCTCTCCCGGGGGTGGTATGATTACCAACAGGTAAGACAATTGTTCGTATCTCGAGCATGACTTTATCTTTGTCCTGCAGAACCTCGTATGGTCTCTCCTCAGTGAATTTGCACGACGCAGTGTTGTTTGAAGTTGTTCATCTTCATGTTCCCGGCAGTACAGATTCTTCCTCCAAATCCCCGTTAGCACTTATTGTGGGGCATCCCCAATAGAGTGCTGTTTGAGCCCTATCGTGGGGCATCCCCAGCAAGTTTGCTGTTTCGGACATTATTGTGGGGCAGCTCCCCTAGCAGAGTGTTTATTGAAGACTGCAACTTTCGCCTCTCCAGCAGAGTAGTCTTCCTCTCTCCCCCAACAATTGGGTTTGTGATGCTGTTATCTCCAGTATGGCCGTGAGTGCTTATCCCAAGCAGGTTTGTGGGAATTCATCTCCAGTATGATATGACGTGCTATCATCCTCGACAGAGTTGTTACTCTTGCTGCTACGGTTATTGTTCTCTCCACTAGGATCGTTCTCCTCAGCAGAATGGTGTGGTTTTCCTCAGCAAGTTCCCCGAGTGGAGCGGGTCTCATGAAATACATCTCCAGCAGTGATTCTCTTACATATGGATTGGTTGGGTCGTCCCTAATGGAGTAGCATTTATTTCTCCAGCAGAGTTCATCCTACCAGTGGATTGGACGGGTTTCTGTAGTAGACGGATAACGGCATCCCCAGCGGAGTTGTGACTGTTTTCCAAGTCTGAAGTTGTCTTCACAGCAGAGGTTGTGTTGATGGTTTTTCCCCAGCAAGGTTTGTCTTTCCCCAGCAGGATGGAAGTTGACATGGTTATAGGATCCCCAGCACAGTTCCTGGAGTTCCCCGGTGTTGTCTCTGAAGGAGACGTGTGTTTATGCATTCATCATTTAGATAAGCATAGCATATTGCATCATTAGTGCATAGCATTTCCATGATCATGGGGCATTGTGTAAAACAAGAAAAAACTCATGCATCAACATTGCAAGCATATCCATTAGCCCTAGGCCGTGGTGACCAGCCTAGGTTGGGTTGTTGGAAAGAGTTTAGCATCGCGCCATTGGATCGGCTTTAGAATTGGGTTCATCAGCATGGTTGAGAGGTTGGTGTTTTCCCAACAAGTGATTCCTCAGTCGAGTGGGTATCCCCAGCAGTGTTACTCCCCAATTGTTAGTGTCTTGCCAGCTCGGGTCTTTTTCCTTAAGCAGATATGGGTGTGTCTGATCTCTCCATGTAGAGTCTACCCCTTAAGCAGAAAGTGTCAATCTTTTCCTGCCATTTCCCCACTGAGATACATCCTCGTGGATGACGGTTGCTTCCGTTCCCTCCCTAACGGGATGGGTTTTCCCTATTGAGTTCTTTCCTCATTAGGATGAGTCTTGATTCAGTCTGCCTTTTTGGATCGATCCTAAATTGGCTTCTTGTGGACTATCTCTTGTGCTGCCCTGGGGCGTAAATGAATAGTCGCTCACTAACCGGCACTCATTCATTTCATCCTCAGCGGGATTTGTTGGCCTCTACCTACAACCCGGTAGCTGTAAGTCCTACCTTTGTGGTTTTCTGCCCACTAGCTGGTAGTTGTAAAATCCCACGTTCTCCCCTTGTTGGAGTTAACCCTTTGTGCTCATCCTATCGATGACTGGCTACTTTTCCGTGGTTTTCTACCTACTAACCGGTAGATGTAACCCCCTCTTTGCAGTTGTCAGTATCCGGTTTGTGATATTGACATTCTTTCCCCTCTGGATACTTGCCTTGATCAAGCAGTATTGTCCCCATTGGGTCTTCACTTTCTTTTTGGATACTTGCTCCGAGTTAGCAGCTTTATCCCCTGTTGATTGGTCATCTTTTGCATACCTAGTCTGGTACCCAGATGCCTTTCTTTTCGGTCGATTATTCATTTAGCAACCCACAACCCGGTTATGGATAATCTTCCATGCGAGTGTATTATCTACGTTTTGACGGCTATAGATAATATGTACTTATAATTTTCCGGTATTCAGACCGAAGGAGTTTCCGACGATCAGGTCGATGTACTCATGGCACAAGGCCAATTTTCCGGTATTCAGACCGAAGGAGTTTCCGACGATCAGGTCGATGTACTCATGGCACAAGGCCAATTTTCCGGTATTCAGACCGAAGGAGTTTCCGACGATCAGGTCGATGTACTCATGGCACAAGGCCAATTTTCCGGTATTCAGACCGAAGGAGTTTCCGACGATCAGGTCGATGTACTCATGGCACAAGGCCAATTTTCCGGTATTCAGACTGAAGGAGTTTCCGACGATCAGGTCGATGTACTCATGGCACAAGGCCAATTTTCCGGTATTCAGACCGAAGAAGTATCCCCCTCTCCGTTGGTGTCGATAAACGTCGAGTTTTTCCCGATCATCCGTTGATGATTTGGTTGTGCCCTCCTTCCCAAGTGAAGTATCCTCCTCTCCGTTGGTGTCGATAAACGTCGAGTTTTTCCCGATCATCCGTTGATGATTTGGTTGTGCCCTCCTTCCCAAGTGAAGTATCCTCCTCTCCGTTGGTGTCGATAAACGTCGAGTTTTTCCTAGTCATCCGATGATGTCTAGTTGTACCTGTCCCCACGTGGATTTACCTCTCCGTTGGTCTTGGTAAACGTTGAGTTTTTCCCATTTCGTCCGTTGACGTATGGTTGTATCCCTCCCAGTCATTCATTAATGTCTGGTTACCTCTCCGTTGGTCTTGGTAAACGTTGAGTTTTTCCCATTTCGTCCGTTGACGTATGGTTGTATCCCTCCCAGTCATTCATTAATGTCTGGTTACCTCTCCGTTGGTCTTGGTAAACGATGAGTTTTTCCCATTTCGTCCGTTGACGTATGGTTGTATCCCTTCCATTCATTCATTAATGTTTGGTTACCTCTCCGTTGGTCTTGGTAAACGATGAGTTTTTCCCATTTCGTCCGTTGACGTATGGTTGTATCCCTCCCAGTTATTCAATAACGTCTGGTTACCTCTCCGTTGGTCCCGATAAACGTCGAGTTTTTCCTAGTCATCCGATGATGTCTAGTTGTACCTGTCCCCACGTGGATTTACCTCTCCGTTGGTCTTGGTAAACGTTGAGTTTTTCCCATTTCGTCCGTTGACGTATGGTTGTATCCCTCCCAGTCATTTATTAATGTCTGGTTACCTCTCCGTTGGTCTTGGTAAACGTTGAGTTTTTCCCATTTCGTCCGTTGACGTATGGTTGTATCCCTCCCAGTCATTCATTAATGTCTGGTTACCTCTCCGTTGGTCTTGGTAAACGATGAGTTTTTCCCATTTCGTCCGTTGACGTATGGTTGTATCCCTTCCATTCATTCATTAATGTTTGGTTACCTCTCCGTTGGTCTTGGTAAACGATGAGTTTTTCCCATTTCGTCCGTTGACGTATGGTTGTATCCCTCCCAGTTATTCAATAACGTCTGGTTACCTCTCCGTTGGTCCCGATAAACGTCGAGTTTTTCCTAGCTGTCCGTTGGCATCTAGTTGTGATTGTTGTTCCCATTCATCGTCGTTGCGATGTCTGGATGTGGCCGTACCCCTTGAAAACAAAACCAAAAAAATATACCCAGTAATAAAAATCAAATCCCAGTGGACGTTTCCATTGGTGGATCCCTGTATTGTGCAAATTCTACGGTTCTTGGTATTCAATCCCTGTTTACCCTGAAAGTCTGACAGCCGTTGCTCTCATCCGTTCAGGTTCCCAGCTGATTGAATAGGGGCAGCTGTAGCACCTCAAATTTGCACCTATCATTGTACATACATTTTCATATTAGGTCATAGCATATCATGGTCCATTGCATAGCATTGCATTGCCTCTTTTGCCTCAAGTGCAAGCCAATCAAGAATTAGGTCAAACTGATTAGGAGATCAGTCAGCCAATCAAGCAAGGGTGATTCTCAAGGAGCCAAGGCCTTGGGGTTGGTCCAACAAGTTCACATGACTTGGGGGTCCATTTGAAGTATTTTGGTCAAGGGTTGAAGGCTCAGAGGTCATCAGTTTGTGCACAGACAGTCAAAAACCCTAGAAAGTCAACAGTCAGTCAAAGCAATGGATGGTGGCCATTCTTGTGGAATTTGGACACCATGGTCAATAATCAAGGGTTCATACAACTTGGGACATCATTTGAAGTCAAGTTCTCAAGGAGTTAGGGTTTGGAAGTCATCAGTCAATGCACAATCAGTCAGAAACCCTAAAAGTCAACTGTTGGTCAACTGTCCATTTAATCAGTGATTTGATGATTGGAATTGGTTTGTGAGAGCTCATTCATGGTCAAATAGTCCTCATATATCATGTCAAACACCATCATGGAAGAATTTGAAGCCAGATCATAAATTTCCAAAAATAGAAACTGGGCCTGTAACTGAAACCTGCCATAAATGGAAAGTCTTGATCCTCAAAATTACATCATGATACAAGCTTCAAATGAATTTTTGCCCAACATGAAAGTTGAAGATCTTGTTCTCCCATTTCCAAAAAGTCCAAGAACTCTCAATTCCCATGTGTGATTGGCAAGTTATGATCGAATCGATTTCAGAAAATCTTGAACTTCAAAGGGCCATATCTCTCAAACCATTTGGCCAATTTTGGTGGGGTTTTTTCCTACAAGTCACATTTGATCCCCTCTTTCCAAAAATATAAATTTCATGAGCCAAAACTTCACCAATCAAAATGGCATATTTTGACTTTTCTCATTTTTATGCAAGTTTGACCAAGAGTTGACTTTTTGATATAAACTTTTTTTTAACATTTGGCCAATTGGAACAGCTCAGGAATTTCATTTAGAATGTGTTTGCAAGCTCAAATTATGCAGTACATGAGGCCTTTGTTTAGCTGCTTGAATTGTAGGAAAAGTACAATTTCACCATACTTGTCCATACCATCCACCATGCCTTGCCTTGGTACCCTCAAACAGAACTTTAGAAGCACATTTGCTGTCATTATGAACACATCTTAGCAGCCTAAAACCACAGAAAAGAGGCCATGCTTGCTTACTTGAAATTGGGGAGAAAAGGACAAATGCTACCACATCTTGCAACCATACCTTGTACTGTCCAGCAAAGCTTATGCAGGATTTTTCTGTCCTTTTGGACACAAATGCTGCAGCCAACATAGCAATAGAAAAACCAACTCACTGATGCAAAAAAGGCTGACTCTCTCTCAATTGGCAAGGATAGCAAAATTCCATCAAAAAGAGGAGCAACCTGGCAGCAAACTGGACTTCATTTTTCTGTCAAAGAAAATGAACAAGTAGCAGCAAAAGCCAACCAAAAGCCTAACTGCACTCCACCTTGCTTGGCATTTCCAATTTTTCTGTCAAGAACCCCTAAGGAACCAAACCTGGCTTTTGCTTAACACCATATCTTCCCTCACTTTCTGTCATGAAGCAGCTAGCCAACATAACCAACTGCAGACAGACTTCACTCATGCACCTTGCTGTTGCCTTCTAGAGCCATCCAAAAACACATTGCAACATTCAATAGCAGACCAATAAACCTCATTGATAAAAACTGACCTCACTTGCATTTTGCCAAGAAACTGTAAAAGCTCACAAAGAACAAACCAAAGATCTCCACACTCTCTCAAACATCATCCTGCTTTGCATTTCCAAAAGAGCCTGTCCAAAGCTCCAAGGAACAAAACCAGGCACTGCCATTTCACTTTACCATTTTTCATCATTTTTGAAGCCCTGCCTTACCACTAGTCAAACAGCATCTTAAATCAATATCAACCATCATCAAACCAAGAACAGAACTCATATTGAAAACCCTTTGGATGCATTTCCTTTTTCCTGTCAAAAAGACCACAGAACCAACCATGCCTAGGGCCACAAGGCACTTTAAAAATAGCATACTTTCACCACCATTTCCTGTCATGAGTAACACATTGGACAGCATTAACCAATAAAGCTTCATTCAAAATCACTTTGGCCAAACCTGTCAAACTCCACACCACAAAAAACTAGCTTTGCCTAATACCATGCCTTCCATCATTTTCCTGTCATAAAGAAAACCAATAGCAGCTAGTAGCCATCAAGAGGCCACAAACCATTGAACTTCACTCATTCCTCTCAAACTACACTTTTGCTTTTTTTTCAACTTCCTGTCTAAAACTCACAATGAACCACACTTGAGCTTGGCATTGTATTTTCACCCTCCATTTACCACTTTGGAACCCTGCTAGCACCATCCAACATAACCAAAAAGCCTTGGCTCTCATGCTCTAAAACCTCACTTTTGCTTGCCTCTTCAAAAGACCAGTCAAGGCTTCCAAGGGAACAAAACTTTGACTTGCCTAAACAACATTCACACAACATTTGGAAGTGGTTCTCACTAGCATTCTCCAACTGGAAGTCACATTTCCAGCACTGTCTTCAACCTTGCATCATCCATGGCAAAAATTATGTAAGCTCACTCCAAGCCATTGCAATCCAAGCAACCTTCACCATTCATCATCAGGAGGGCTCTAGGACAACTATTTCACTTCAAAACCATCAAAAAGCATCTGCATCACAACTGTCCTTCAAAAATAGGTATGGATTCGACCTCCCTCTTTTGTCAAATTGATACACACTTTGGATAGGTCTTTCTATGCTGGTTGTCATGATGCTTACACTTTTTGAAATGAATGCTTATTCATGAAGATATATTGTTTTGAAGTTTGGTGTTAAAATGTGTTTTTGCTCGATTCTTGACTTGTGTGTGGTTTTAATGGAAATCAATGGTGGATTCATGTTGACCTTGCCATGCTGATCATTTCCATATATTCAATTTTGGTTTTTGGGCAAGTTTGTGAAATCACAATTTGGGATTGCACTGTTCAGTGAAACCCTAATTCTTCAAATACATTTGCCCAGATTTTCCCCCATTTTCGTGTATGCATGGCTTAACTCCCTCATCCAATCAAAACATTTCCTTTAATGCCCAAAACGACTGTGTTTGGTTAAGTGAATCATGGAATTACAAAAATGCCATTCTTGCTTCATTTATTCCATTTTAATTTCACATTTTATAACCAATCTTGCAAAAATCATAACTTGCTCATTTTTGATCCAAATTCAATGGGATTTTTTGTGTTGTGTTCATCATGACCTCTAGTATTTTATCATTATTTTTCCAGAATTTTTGGATGAGTGGTTTTTAAATGTTGCTAGGGTTTGTGACATGTGACCAAATTTTGTACACTTTGCCAAATCAATTGTGAAATGATGAGAATGTATCCAATGGCTCCCAAATTTTTTGTGCTTAAACTAGACACACTCATGGTGATTTTGGTGTAGAGTTTGTGAATTTATCTTATGTGGTTTGAGAGTTATGATTTTTTGAATTAGGGTGTGACAACTTGTGTCACACCATTGATGTCCAATTTCATGATTTTCATAGCCATGCTTCTTGACCTCCAATTGACTTGAAATTTTGCATGAACCCACTCTTGTATGTCTAGTTGACTTGTGAATTTTCTTGGATTTATTTGAACTATTTTCCATTTGTTTGAGATTTTTCTTCTCTGTCTAGTCAAATGTTGACTTTGTGTGACACATGTTCCCATTTCATTTGTGAAATTCTCATACTTTATTGGATGGACATGAAATTTGATATGTGATAACTAGACATCCTCATCTTTGCCATGGTTTTAGTCCCATTCATTTATCATACACCATCTCTGACTTATGATTTTTCTAAGTTGATGCATGTTTGGTTGACTTCTTTAAGCATGTTCAAGATTGCTTTGACTTTCTGATTTTCATTGGCTGCCTTCCACTTGTCCAAATGGGATGAAATTTGACATGCTTACCATGATATATGTTAGGATTGATCATGATTTATTTGATGATTTTTGGAAATGTCTAAGATTGCTTTTGAGTTAAGTCTTGCTGTTGACTTCTATGAGCTTCTGTTTGCCATACTTTGACCTAAATGGTTCATGAAATGATGATGATGATTGATATGAATGTGAACCCAATTGGTTTTGTTTCCTAATTGTTTGAACATGATTTTGGATACTTACCCCTTGCCGTTTTGACTTTCTTAATCTCTTTTGACCCTAGGCTTGCCCTAGTGGTCCTGTTACTCACCTTTGAGCTTGTGTTTTCAGGTTGACCATCAAATGGCCATTAAGACCAATTCATTTGACTGAGCTTGCTTAAACATCATTGTCTAACTTGTTTGTTTTGTAGGTGGCTTGGCTCACATGCCTTAAGCCTTGTGCCTTGCACATTCACTTGCTTGTGTTGACTGGTTGATGTCTGTTTCATTTTGATTTAACTCTGACTTGTATACTAACTGTGCTTGACTGATTTCAGGTACTTTAGTTGCTTTTAGTTCCTTGTGAACTTTTGCTTTGCTTTGCTTGTATAAGCAATTTGCATTGAGGTATGTCTCCTTTACTTCATGTAGTCTGGAAGACCTGGCCTGTTACTTGGCCAGGCAACTGTCTGAAGTCCTCCTTAAGAGGCAATGTTTGTGGATGTTTAATTTTGTCCTTGCATAGAGTCAAAGACCTCCTAAGTGAAGAGGCAATTGGTGGAAGGTAGGGATATGCAGTCTATCCCCCACTATTCAGTGTGTCATCTGCTTTGCTCACACCATTGTGTTGATGCATTTCAGATACAAACCCAAGATCTTGTACAATTGTACAGTTGAGTCAGTTTTAAATGTGTAGAAGGGTTCCCACTTTCTGAACCCACACATTCTTGTCTTGAAGCTCTCCCAGACCAGGGATAAGAGCTGTGAAGTCTTATCTTCACTCACCTTTCATCTGCTTCACCTTAGCCCCTCAATGGCAAGGTTAAGAGCAACATTCACCCAGTTCCAGAGGTTTGTTTGTCGAGGTTGATATGACCCCTTGACTAAAACCTAACCCTTGTGTGAGCCACTTGTTTGTGTATAGCGTGTGCTATCTGTGCTTGTAGGATTGTTTGACTTGCTTCCTGTGCAAGTTAGGATTGTTTGACTTGCTTCCTGTGCAAGTTAGGATTAGTTTAGACTTGCTTCCTGTGCAAGTTAGGTTTTGCTTGGCTTGCTTCCTGTGCAAGTTAAGTGTGTGTGTGGCTTGCTTCCTGTGCAAGTCATGACTAGGATAGGTTGGCTCCTTGTGCCATTTAGCTAGAAACCATAACTTAGGGTTGATTTTGCATGACAACATCTAGGCTCGAGTCGTAGTCTCCCTAGAGTTGTGTCTCCCTCTGTTATCTGGTTAGGCTAGTCCTTTATCCCTCCGTAGGGGAACTACATCGCCCTGATCTTCATACCAGATGAAGTATGTAGGCAGGAGATTGAGCTGATCTCTCCGGGCGCCCTTTTTCCTTTTTGTGTGTGTTGTTTGACAGTTGCTAGGCTCGAGTGCCTGACCCCTTAGCAATTTGTTGTCTGTCGGTTTGAGTGTGTGCTTGACAGTTATAGGCTCGAGTCCCCGACTCCCTATAAACTTGTTGTGTTGTTGTGTGCTTGGAAGCTGATGTAAGTCCATCGAGTGGCAGTTAGGTTCCAGTGTGCGTGTGTTTGGTTCGGATGCTGATGTAAGCCCAGTGATTGGCATTCAGGCTCCATGTTTGCCCTCTTGTGTGTGTTTTGGTTCGGATGCTGATGTAAGTCCAATGATTGGCATTCAGGCTCCACGTTTGCCTTTGCCTGTGTTTGTTTGTGTGCGTGTCAGCCGAGCTACGAATGCTCTGATTCTTCTCTCGTCCGAGAAGATACGTATGCATAGGATGCGATATCCTAGCGAGCATGTGTCGTCTCCCCAGTCCGAACTACTTGGACTCTGATGTCTATGCCTGATAGACTAAGTAGGCCCAGGATGCGACATCCTGCCGAGTTCAGTTTCAGTCAGTCTCTTTCGTTTCTTTCAGCCAGTGTGTGTGAGTATCTGAGCAGTGTTTAGCAACCATTTTCCTTCCTTTTGTGCGTGGATCCCGTAGAGTACTACGGATGCGTAGGGGTGCTAATACCTTCCCTTCGCATAACCGACTCCCGAACCCATACTCTTTGGTCGCGAGACCATGTTCTTCTCCAGGTTTACTCTGAGCGTTTCCTTTCCCTCTTTTGGGATAAATAACGCACGGTGGCGGCTCTGTTGTTTCTTTCTTTTCCCGCCGGTTTTTCGCGTGATGCGACAATTGGTTTTGGTCCCTGTAAAAAAAATTTATCTAAGTCCTATATCTCACTTTTTGTGTTGGTTTTAGTCCCTAAAGTCAAAATTCGCAGGTTTTCTATAGATTTTCTTTTTAGGGACTAAAATCAACACAAAAGTGAGATATGGAGACTCAGACAAAAAAACAGTTATAGGGACCAAAATCAAAAACTCGCTAACTTACAGGGACCAAAAGACTATTTAAGTCATTTTTAATTATAAATTATGGTTATTAAAGACACTTCCTTGCAAGAGAGCAAGTATATGAGCTAATGTGGCACAATTGCGTTCTTCACCTCTCCTTTTTTTTGCAACTAAATTATCTTTCTTTTATTTTTTATCAATCTTTTTTTTCATTCTTTTCTTTTTCTTTTTTCCTTTTCATACTTTTTTTTCATTCTTTTCTTTTTTCTTTTTCTTTTTCTTTTATTTCTTGATAATTTTTTCTCTCAATTTCTTTTAATCTTCTCTCAACTCACTAGGATTTAATTGTACAAGATTTATCTTTTGACTATGGTGCACAACAAAATATTTATTGCAATACACATCATGATTGATTTTTCTATCAAATTGTCAATGTCTCCCTAATAACAAGTGACCAGCTTCCATTGGTACTACATCCTCATATTTTCCAATTTTAAAACAAATCTCAATTTTCTTATTAACAAGCATCTTTACATTTTCATTAAGTCGTAGGAGTTTGTAAGGCTTAAGGTGATGTTTTGTTTCCAAATTAATTTTAAACACCAAACATGTGTTAGAAAAATTTGTTAAAAGAACAACATCGGAAAACATATGGTCTAAACATGTGCTTATAGGTATAGACAATCCTTACCCTATAAGTCAGTTTTGTAAGGATGAGTTAGGCTCAACCACATTTCTTAAGATGATATCAGATCTCGGTTTAAGATCCGTTGGGTCACCTGCTATTACGTTTCCTCTATCGGGTCATCCACCATTTGTTTTCTCGCTCCATATATTTAGTCTTTGTCATGAAGATGTGTGTTAAGAGTGCCACATCGGACAATGTGTGACATGAACATGTGCTTATAAATAGGGGAAATCATCGCCCTAAAAACCTCGTTTGTATGGATGAGTTAAGCTCAACCACATTTCTTGACAAAATAAGTACAACTTCCTCCATCAATAATTAAATAACATGTATTTTCTTGCACTAGGAATCTTGTGTTAAAAAGGTTTTCTCTTTAAGGTGCATCCTCCTCTTTAACTTGAATTTCCAACATTCTCTTCACCATGAGTAGTTTTCCAATATATATTTCTCCTTCCTCCATTTCAAAATCCTTATTATAATTTTCATCCTCCTCTTTATTAATTACTTTATTTTTCTCCATAAGCATATTTCTCTTTGTTGAATATTGAGATGCAATTTGTCCTTCGCATTGACACTCAAAACACTTAGCACTTGAAACACTTAGCACTTTTGTTAGTTGAAGCACTTGAAGAATGAATAGTATATTTACCTCTATTTTTAGTCGTAACTTCCTTAGATGTTGAAATACCTTCCTTCTTTATTTTATCCTTTTTCTAGAATTGAAAGTAGTACTGCTTCTACTTCCTATGCCATTTCTTTTGAGTTTTCGTTCTACTTTGATAGCTTAATGCATCAAATTATCTACTTCTACATAGTGATACAGTTTCACTATGTCATTGATGTCATGATTTAAACCATGAAGAAAAGTAGTCATGATTGCTTCATTATCTTCCTCCACATTGCATCTTATCTTTTCAACCTCCATCTATTTATAATATTCATTAACACTCTTAGAACCTTGCATGAGCCTCTGTAATTTATTATGCAAGTCCCTACAATAATAGGAAGACACAAATATTCTTCTCATAATTATTTTCATTTCCTTCCAACTATTGATGGTTGGTTTTCCATATCTTCTCTTTTCTTTGAGATTTTGATCTCACCACACCAAGGCATATTATATATATATATATATATATATATATATATATATATATATATATATATATATATATATATATATATATATATATATAATTCAACATTAAATAATAAGAAAGAAAATTAAATTTGCACTAAGAAATAGTTATATAGAAACATTGATCTTGATACCAGTTGATGACTAACCAAATTAAAATTCAGACATTTTTCTCAAGATTTGATTAATTTATAAAACTTTTGGAATCATGAAATTATATCTAGTATATTAGAGTTGAAACATAATTGAAACAAAATAAACCTGAGAAAGAAATTAATGGAAAAAAAATAAAAATGGGATGCCGCACTCTTTCTATGAACTAGAAAGGGTGATAAACCTTAGCGAAATCAACACAAAAAATTTAGTTTCATGATAAGATGAAAATATGATCCAATCCAGAATCAAAGGAGCAAATGCAACATCCAATTTCAAATTAAGAGAAAATAGGATATTTTTCGCATTGCAAAAACATTTCTTAAAATGGAGTTTGAATTTCACTATAACTTTGCAGTTCAAATAGACTTATCAATTAAAATATTTTACTTAAAATAAAGTTTGATGTATTTTACAACATAATACTTGTGAAACCAAAATCATAACATAAAATCTTAAATCTAAACTCGGTAGTGATCGGGCTCCAATGGACATGGAAGAAAAAACTTACACATTATTAAACTTCTTTATTACCTTCACGTCTCTACCTCACACATTATTAAACTTCTTTACTACCCAATATAAATAATTAGTACTAAATAATTAGTACTTGTAGCACTAATGACCACATTCTTTTATTTTTAATACCCTTGAGCGTAAATATACTCAATGATATTTGTTCGCTAGTGAAGTGGAACATATAAGCCCCAAATAAACATTCTTTCTATTTGTCTCCCTTTATAGCTCTACCTCGCGATGTCTTATTATATTATACTTATCCCAACTCAAGTACATAAAGTAGGAGTATTATATAATCACCCTAATAATGATTTACAAGATCAAGATTTATAAATATAATTCACTTTCAAAATTATAATTAAATATTATAATTATTTACTAATTAGTAAACAAAATGTCTACCAGTGCATTATTTACCAGTGCATTATTACTCAAAATTAAAATAATATAATTAATATTCCTCCTTCCTCTCCCTCAGTGCATTTTTCCTCCTTCCCCCTTCCTTCTCACAAGGTGCTCTGCCCTGTTTTTGATCATAAAAAATTAAAAAAAATTCAATTTATTTTCTCCTCTTCATTATAAAAAGTGCGCATTAAAGTTTTTTTCTTCACAATGTTGGGTTGTTGCTGTTTAGTGATAATTTTTGTTGATAATTTTTCCATATTTGATAGTTTTTCATATATATTCGTTTAAATAATTTGTTTCCATATATATATATATATATATATATATATATATATATATATATATATATATATATAATATATATATATATATATATATATATATATATATATATATATATATATATATATATATATATATATATATAGTAAATAAAACATATATGAATAGATTTAGTTTAATAAAAAAGGTTTGAAAATCAGAATATATTACATAAGAATTTAGTTTTATTTTAATAAGATTTCTAAGTGTTGCTAATATATTTTTTACTAAAATACGGATAATATAAATTATAAATATTATTTTCGTATATAAATATATTGTTTTTGTTTTAATATATGTATATTAAAAATATATGTTTATTATTTTCGTTTATATTAAAATTTGAATAATATAGTATAAACATTATTTTTTTAGAATATAAAGAACATAATTTTTTGTTAAAACAATATTTTTTATATTTAAAATAATATTTTTGTGGCGTGTTTTTCATGTCGCTGATTAGTCGAAACTACACCCCTGCTTCTTGCACCTATATCAGCACTCTAACTGGTAGATGAGAAACGTTGCAGTCTATGTAGAAATTTGTGGTATGATTTTCACGTGGAAAACTGTTGCGACGTGATTATCACGTGGCAAATTTGTGGCGTGATTTTCATGTGGCAACTGAGTTGCCGCATGCGCTCATGTCGTGTGTTTACTCATGTCGCTAATTAATGGTTTATGTCGCATGTTTACTCATGTCGATAAGATGACAGTTTACCAAAGAGCACATCATAAACAACAAGATCTTCACAAGATAAAATTCACTCGACTCTCAAGTATTTATGTTGATTGTTTACACTCAAAGCACATCATGAAAATTAATATTACCATAAACTTGAAAAGACTCTAAGATCCAAAATTGAAATACATATACACAAAGATCAAAAGGACTTTATTTAGGTTGTAACTTGGTCAAAGTAAGGGTAAGATAAATTGATGACTTCTCGATAAATGTATTGATGGTGTCGCAGTAATAAAAAGATATTGAATTCACAGAGACTTCTATTTAATAATAAAAAAATTGTGCAAGTTGCAGAAAGTAACAATTGTGTATGTGTGTGTGGGGGGGGGGGGGGGGGGGTAAGGTTTGAATGTGAAAAATAAAAGTTGTTCTGAGAAAATACGAAAGCAGTCAGATTTTGTATAAAATCCCTTATTTATCCTCTATTGATGTTTGATGCATTACATGAATGAGAAAGTCGTTATATTCCCACAGCGAATTAACAAAACCATTATACTCAATTCCTTGGTGTATAGCTTCATTAATTCCTACTAGAGGTATCATATCCATATTCAACCAACGTAAGTGAAATTAGGTAATGCAATAGTACGTTAACTCAAATACCATAACTAGATGTCTCATATCCATATTCAACCAGCGTAAGCACAATAATTGCCTTAGTTACAACGTATAAACTAATAGTCAGTCTTCCCTATGCACCGATAATTATATTAAAAGAGTATCTCACATAAAAAGAATTAAGCGTAAGAGACAATTAAATAGAAATATAACTTCAATTATTCATGCACTGACAAATCAAACATATGTCCCAACAAGTTCCAAATAAGTTTATCATACAAACCTAACATAGAGAAGTTTAACTACTCATAACGATACAATTAAATATCAAGAAATAAGATGAAGATTGCATATGAAAATCCTTGAAGAACTGGACTCCAATGGATTTCAATGCTCTCAAAATCTCTCCCCATGTGCTCTTTACTGTCACTTTTAGTCAAAATCATAGAACCCATAAAAAAATTCAAAAGTCCTCCTTTTTATAGTCATCAAATCATACCATAACGCATCAAAACTTTCCCAGAAAAAGGACTCATCGTGCGTGCAATAGACTGCATCGTGCATACGATGTTGCGTTGGCAGCTCTTCCATGCGTGTGATGCCATTTTTCCTCTTTTCTATCACACGCGTGATGTATCGCGTGATTATTTCAGTAGTTTGCTCGCTTTTGCTCCTTTTTCAGCCAAATTTCTCTAAGTCCCCAATTCTTCATACTTGGTCATTTTTGCTTTGTCCTTTGGCCATTATTCATCAAATTTGATCCTCTTTGACTTGTTTTTCTTTGTTTCTTCGATAGAAAACATGAAATGATAGAGTTTTATCATAAATACGAAGGGGTACTAGACTGAAATTCAAAGGGTCAAAAGAAAATTGAAAGAAATTGTGGGAGTTGAACTAAATAAGACTTCATTCACTTTAAAACAACAACATTGTAATTATTTCTCTTCTCTCTTCTCTTTTTATTCTTTTTTTCATAAGGAATATGTATTGACATCCTTCTTTTTTTTTCCTTTTTTTCTTTTTCTATTTTTTTTTCTATTTCCTGCCAACTTTTTGAATTAAATATCACAACTATAATTATTCAACCCCACACAATTTCGAACAAGACTCTTTCAACCCTTTGAATAGGGTGATAACATTGTTTTTCACTTTTAGGTTTGTAATGAGTTTCAAATAGAGAACGAGATAAATAGGCCCAAGGGGTTTTCAAACAAGGGATGATATTATTCAGAGTTGGCTTTTTGGCTAACTAGCTAAAAATAAAATAGAAATAATGTGCCTTTATCATATCAGTGTGTACAAGTAATCAAACAATTATAAAAAGAGTCAGATCAAATTCTAGAGACTAATAGACATGAGTGAAATCATACAAGAAAGAAAGAGATGAATTTTTGAATGTTATCTATCATTAGGCTCAAAATCTCACAAAGGTATTGATCAACTATAAATAATGCACAATTTAAAATTTAGTCCTACTTATCATACTAAGAATGCACAACAAATCAGATCACACCACGAGTCTTTAGTCAAGAGAACAAAGAAAATACTCACAATTGCAACCCAAAAACCAAAGAAAAAGCATACATTTTTATTAATTTTAAAGAAGAAACAAGTAAATAACAAATTAAAAAACACATAGGTAAATTATTCTCTCCCACACACTTAAAACACACATTATCCTCAATGAAAGAACATAAGTATAAAATGAGAGAGAGAAAGAGAGAGAGAGAGAGAGAGAGAGAGAGAGAGAGAGAGAGAGAGAGGAAAGAAAATGCACGAGCAGCTAAGGTGGATAGATGATCGCATAAGCATATTTTCCTAAAGAGAGCTCTTCTATAGTATCATATCCCAAAGTGGGGCTCTCATGGAGTAGCTTCGGGTAGTATCCATTGACCTTGAAATTTTTATTAGTGCCTTCTTCTTTTATTCTAGGATCAAAGAACGATATTCGATAAGTAAAAGTGCCAAATGGACACGTGAAAATGATCTCATTTTTCACAACGTCAAGGATCAAATGATTAAGGGGATGCATCATTGTTTTTATTCCATCTTCAAGTGAGATCATATGCATACACATGGATGGGCTAATATCATGAGTGTCAGACAAGGTCCATCCAATTCCTTTCTTATGTTCCTGCAATAATTTCTCCTCTTGTTCAAATTCAAGCTTTAATGAATAATTTAAATGTTCAGGAAGTGGTTCATCCTCTAAAGAAGGTGGTTGTCCAATGGATGGTGTGTTTCAGGCAACCTGGATATCGAGAGCTTCAACTGCATAAAAAATTTCATCTACAACTTCATATGTAGGAAAAATATCAACCTGCAAGGCAGCTTCCACCTCAGCAAAAATAGAACAAAGGTGAGTGTTAGTACATGCATCACAAGAGTAAATATCATCAAAATCAGACAATGATGGAAAATCATCAACTAATTCAGAAAGCAATTCAATGTTAAAAATGGAGTTCTCTTCCATGGGATGTTTCATAACACCAAAAATGTTGAATTTAACAATTATATCACCAAACTCCACGGACATTGTTCCATCATCAACATCGATTTTTTGCTTTTGCAGTTTTCATAAATGGTCAGCCTTAAATGATGGGTGCCCTGCTTGATTTATTATTTCCCTCGATGTCCAGAATATAGAAACATGTAGGAAAAATCAAGTCATTAACTTGAACAAGTACATCTTCTACTACTCCAGTAGGGCGGGCATTGCTTCTGTTTTCTAGCTGAATCGTTAAACATGTATTCTGCAAAAGATCAAGATCAAGATTGTTATAAGCTGAAGTAGGCATAACATTAGTGGAAGCTCCTAAATCTAGCATGCAATTTTTGAATTTACTATCCCCAATGGTACAGGGAATAGAAAAAGTTCCTAAATCTTTTCACTTTTGGATCATGGCATGAGTGAGAGATGAAACAGTCTGGCATGTTTTGGCTTTTTCAGGTAAATACATAGGCTAAATGAAAGCTGAAATGTTTCGTCCCAGGTTTAGTCTTCCATTTCCCTTTAATCTCATTTTGTGTGTGTACAAGTCTTTTAGAAATTTTGCATATTTGGGAACCTGCTTAATAACATCAAGAAGTGGAATGTCCACTGCTACTTTCCTAAACATATACAGTATTTCCTTGTCTCTTTCTTCCTCATCCATGTTTTTGGTTTTAACTAATCTTTGCGGGAAAGGAATTTGTGGAACATAATATTTCTCAACAACAACTTCAGAAATGGGCTCAACAACCTTTTTATTTATTTTTTGGGGCTAGTTCAACACTCTTTTAAGATATCAAGGAAATTGTACTCGCATTAGGGATTTTGGATCCACTATTATTTGGGCAGGTGTTTGGTTGGATCCTGGAGCTTGCATGGCATTCATTAAAGTGACAAGTTGTTTAATATGTGTCTACAAATTCTGAATATTAGAATATGTTTTTTGTTGAATTGGATATTTTGTATAGCCATTTGCTTGACAAGGTCCTCTAATGAAGGTCCGGAGGGTGCAGAGGTGGTTACTAGTGGAGTATTTTGTGGTTGTGACAACGGTAGCATCAATTGTTGTTGACTAGAATGTTATGTGGATGAATTCCCAACCAAAGTTTTGGATGGTATCTATACTAGTTGTTGCTCTAAGGATTATAAATGTTTGTTGTGTATGCTTGAGTAAAATCAATAATTACACCCTCTTGCAATGTATGACATGTATCTGTTGGGTGTTCATGGGAAGTGCAAATGCCATATAACCTTGTTGTTTGAGTTTATCCTACTGCCGATCATCTCACTAATGAAGTAAGCTCATCAATTCTGGTCTTTAAAGCCTTGTTTGAAGAAGAAGCTTGAATCTCATTCATTCCTTTTGTCAGGACCACAAAACTGTTTCTAGTTTGAATTGTTGGGAGTTAAGTGTCATGTTCTTAATTAAGGTCTTAGATGCACTTGAGGTCTTATCAACAAGTGCTTCTCCACTAGCAGCATCCAAGATATTTATGTCTATAGGTAACAATCCTTCATAAAAGTACTAGATTAGCAATTATTTATAAATCTGGTGGTGAGGACAACTCGCCACTAACTGCTTGAATCTCTCCCAGTATTCGGCCAATGATTCAATGTCAACCTATTGAATACCACCTATTTATTTTCTAATCGAAGTGGCTCTTGAAGCAGGGAAAATTATTTCTAGGAAGACTTTCTCATATTATTCCAACTTGTAACAAAATTTGGCTCAAGATAATACAATCAATCTTTCGCAACACCTTGTAGTGAAAATGGAAAGGCTTTGAGCGTGACATGATCTTCGGTAATTCATTGATGCCTCAATGGTGTAGAACATACAACCTGGAACTCTTTTATATGTCTATGTGGGTCCTCACCTACAAGACTACTAAACCTTGGTAACAAGTGTATTAAACCATATTTTAATTCAGAAGGTGCAACTTCAGGATACTCAATACAAAATGCATTATAATTCACATCTGATACAACAAGTTCTCTTAAAGTCCTTTGTCCATCCATATTATAATAAAAAAAACTCAAAATAAGAATAAAATAAATTATGGGAGAACACTGAATCAGAATCACTAGTAGTCATGCATCATGAGTCAACAATTCAATAATTATGAAAAAAACCAACAATGTCCCTAATGAGAAAAACAATTGAAAAAAAATGAAAAATTATTAAAATAAAATAAAATTTGGGAATATGACTACAAATTAAATTAAATCAAAATAGGACTCCACAAAGTTTTTTATTTATTTTTTTAAATATGAAAACGGAAAATAAATTAAAAATAGAAAAATAAGGAATTTCGGATTGTTAGGGGGGCGTCTTATATTTAGTCCATAAATAGGGGCTTTTGATCCCTGATATTTTTCTAATGAATCGGCAAAGAATCAAACTAATCTGAGACGATTTTTCCTAAAAATCTATTTTTTTACGCTATAATATGAAAAGGCAAGAGCGCTGAAACGCAACACCTATGACTCTAATATTGGTTAAAATCGGCAAGAGTCTCCGACAACGGCGCCAATTTGATCCGTTGTCGCACACGGGTAAAAAATGAAAGTTAAAAATGTAGTAAAACGGAAGCGACACTCGAGTCGTATCGCAAGGACTCTTGGATGATTTTTATCAACTTCTTGGAACAAAAAGGGGGGGTTTAGGTTTCGATTAAGATCACAATTAAAAGAATTTGATTACGAATAGTATTGACAAATTAATCTACTGTTCGGTCTCCAACTCATCATCGATCAATATAATTCCAAAGCCCTAACGGTTTTGATTCCCTTTTCGATTACAATAACAATAACATGTGCATTGATACTAATAAATGATATGTGTTCCTAATTTTCTGAATTAAGCAAACAGATTCCAAATTAAGCAAACTGATTAAGCATACGTGAATTAAACAAACGCGGTTACGAAACATACATCAATCAAAATAAATTAATTTTAATTTATAAACAGTAATTGAATTAAGCAAACAATGGCAACCAAATTAAGCAATCCGGTTTACATAAATAATTGAAAAGGAATTTAAATTTCTTTAGAAATTATAAGAAAAACCTTAAAGTGGATGGAGACCTGTTACAACAGATTAATCTTTGGGAATTAACTCTCCATAGAATTCGTATGCCCTATTCTTTATTTCATGAATACTGGAAAAAAATCATAAAACTACTAATTTGTTTAAATAGAGCAATTCGGGCCTAATAGCAACCGACTCTAAAAAATACAAAATCGGTCCAAAAACTAAGTATTTTTTTAAGTGTGAATTGAAAATGAATTATGCGACTTTTCTCCACTCTGAGTTTTCTTCTGACTTCAACACAAAATTTATAGCTTATCATCTCAGCTTTCCAATGCATATTAGAACGTATCAATCTGATTCTCGTAGCTTAAGTTATGACATGTACAGCGAAAAGGTATAAATATTAATTTATTCAGGAAATAAGCACTTATTCAGAAAATAAGCAGAACTCAACTTAACTTCCAAAAATATATTTAAAATAATTAAAATAATGTGAGAAGTCATATAAAAGTCTTAGTGTAAAGTAAAAGATAGTGTATTAGAATACAATGATCGGTGTGAAATACGATTGTATTGAACTAAAGAGTGATGACGATTTAAAACTTATGTGGAGAATATATCACTGTAGGCTAACTAAGGGGTTGATCGAGTTTGATGCGACAATTATTAGATATGTCGATGATATAATCAAGATGTTGAAATGTTCCAAAATCATCTACTAGTGTTCAGGTTTTCTTATTTATTATTATTTTGTTAAGTTACGTAATCGTCTCTATAAGTTATGGAAATGTTTATCATATGTTAAGTTATGTTCTTTATGCATCTATGGAAGTGCCAAAATATTATCTAATAAACAATTATGTGCAAAGTGTTAAGTATTGTCGAATGTATGGAGCTCTACTTATCTAAGAATGTGTGGAATTCTACTTATCTAATGATGGATATTGTTGAATGTACTGAGAATAAACTATATTTTGTTTGTTGTTATTTTTCTTGATCCTTGATATAAACTTGATTAATATAGTAAAATGTTGGTGGTTATCTTAAACCCTAACTGGCTTGGACAATATTTTGGCCATGAAAAGATTATACAGTGTGAATCGTAAATTAGGTACACATGAATATAAGATTGGGCGAAATATAAATACAACATTTACAACACCACTAAAGATTATTTGAACCTGCATAAAACTAAAAAAGATGAAGTGTAATTAGTTTTTTGGTTTATATTGATTTACTCTATGCAATTTGAGAGAGTTTGATTGACCCCTTCATAATTAAAAAAAAAAATCCACGCGGATTTTAAAAATAAATTAAAAATTAAAAAAATTCCACCTAAACAGGTCACGCCACCTAAGTGACCAAATAAACAGAATATAAACATTACAAAGGGGTATAAAAAAAATTACATGAAATAAATTGAAATTCGCTAACATTGCAGATGGATAAAGTATATTTAACCCTTAATTATTACATTAAAATGGGACTTCGAGGCCAAATGAAATGTTACCAAGTCAGCCTTAGGATAAATAAGGTGGTAATAGTTGCATGTTCGCCGCAGAAAACCAAATGCCCAAAGCATTAACTTCGTGGATCACGACCTAAGAGAGGAATACCTAGAGGATGTGTTGATCCCTACAAAAGACTTAGAAAGAAGTTCAGACCGACCCTCATAGTTTCCAAACTTCAAAATCGGACATCTCCCTAACAAAATCCTTTTCTTACATGCTTGCTCTAAAATAACATAGACATATTCTCATATAACCTCTAAAATATGCTAAGAACAGACACCAACATCATTTGTTATCGCCTTGCTCTCAGTGTCACCATTGAGTCAGTCATTTAGAAAAAGCAAAAGATTGGAGAAGCCATAAGAATGACTATTGGTGAAGAAGTGAATAAGCTAAAGAGACGAGGTCTATGAAAGAGATCAAATATCCCACTAGACGGAAAATTAACGTGCCCCAAAAACCCTTACCCCTAGCCAACATACACAAGTTAATTAATGGATCATAAGGTACACAAGCCTTAGCTTTATGCACATTTACTTAAGATATACTTAGACATAATGAATCAGTATGTTGTAACTTTAAAAAAAAAATCCTTTATTTAAAAAAAAATCAACTTATTTTTTATAAATTAAAAAATTAATTTTGTGATCCAGTAACATAAATATATATTATTGAATTTTAAAATATAGTCAAATTACATAATCTTTTAAAAGAATTATTTCAAAAATTATTTTTCTTAAAAGTTATTCAAAATAACTTTAAATTTAATTGACTTTTTGAAATTTTAATAAAAAAAGAGTATAAGGTTAAAATACCTAAAATAATATTTTATTAATAATTATTTAAACTAATTTTATATTTGAGTTTTTTATAAAAAAAACTATAAATTTTTTTTTAACAAAAATATGTAATATTATAAAAATCATTTAAAAATATGTGAAACAAACTGACCCATTATTTTACAATTTCCCCTGGCTCTATCATATATTGTAATTACATAAAATTCATTACTAGACTTGGAAATAAAAGGTTATGTTCCCTTCCCTGTCATTTATAAATCATCTTTGTTGTTGAGCTTAGTTCAAGAACTTCTTGAACCATTCAACAGAATTTTTTGGGTATCTTTTTAAATTGTCCTTGTAGTCAATGAAGTACAAACCAAATCTAGAAGTATATCCAGCTTGCCACTCCCAATTATCCAGCAGTGACCACACAAAATAGCCTTTTACATTGCATCCATCTTCCCTGCAATCAACAACATGAAATATCCATTAGGTAATTAACTAGACCTTAAAACTCATACACATCTCAAAAATACTTATAAAACTAAAGGTCGCCAATTTGGTTGTGAAAAAATAACTTCTTTTAATTAGGTATACAATATGAATACTTACTTGATAGAAGCTAGTAAGTTGCTTAAATAGTCATTGTGGTATTTAATCCTCTTGTCATCATTCAAAGCATCATTGATTGAGATTGATGGATCATTAGGATCATCCATACCTATGACAAATGAGACAAGTGTGAAAGGTAGCCGACAAATGAATTCAATGTTCAATATGTGGTGCAAATGAAAGTGATGGTTAACTAAAAAGAGAAGAAAAACTATGTCTTCCATTTCAATTCCAAATTATAGACATCTCTCCATTATTATAGTTTTAGGATGCATAAGTGATGTAAAACACACATTACCTATATTAATGGCATTAATTCAAATTTTGATAAACTCTAATAAAAATTTACATGGCATTAATTCAAATTTTGATAAACTCTAATAAAAATTTACATGGCATCAATTCAAATTTTGATAAACTCTAAAGTCAAGTCCAAACCAATTGTGTGGAGGTTGACACACAGAAGAAAAAAAGGTCTAGAGGGAAGAGTTAGTAGTAGGTGATATGGCACCTAAAGTCCAGGTAGGGTGGAGTCATGGATGATGGAATTTAGTGTAAAGGAAAGGTAGTGTGGGGAGTTATCACTTCGATGGTTGCTATGAAATTGTTATCTATCCAATTAGTTCAATAATCACCATTCTATTTATCCAACTCTCTTATAATTATTTTTTTATTGTTTATAAATTATTATTTTTTGTAAGTTCCATCATTGGTCCGACCTGCTAAATCTTTGAGAGGTGTTAGTGATTTCGTGTTAATGTCACCTAAGATGAATGATCAAATGGAAGCCGTTGAAACACGAGTTGAAGAGATGGAAGATTTTGTGCGTCACAAACTAAGGAAGTTCTGAGTGGTGATAAAGGGAGAAGTTTGTGATATGATGAATGAATTTGCGAAGATAAGGGAGCGAGTGTCATCGAAACAAGGAGATTCACCGCTATTCTTAAAAGAGTCGGGAACAAAGTACAAAATGGTAGTGAAAAGGTGGAGATGTCATCATTCAATGGTGAGGTTCCTGTGGGTGGATTATACTAGTCAAAACGTACTTTGAATTCCAAGAAACGTCAGAGCAAGTAAATATCGTATTGATGAAGTTGAGCATGGAATGTGTGACAATTCACTGGTTCATTTTGATTATAGTGAAATCCCTTGGAAGTTCAAGGGGATTACACTATTCTTAATTGAGGAACCAGAATAATTGCTTGTGTCTATGCTTCTTTCCCTTCTACCTCAGAACTGTTTTAATCCGCTACTAAACACTTAACTCTGATTCAGATTCTAGACTTTGTGTTCAGAAGCTGATAAGAGATTTTCAGAAAAGACAGAAAAAGCTAACACAATTCAACCCCCCATCCCCCCTTGTGTTTGTCTCACCTTCGGAGTTGGTACCACAACAACAAGAAGACCATTACCTCAAAGGCGTTACACTACTAAATCTATTGAGTTACACAAGGATGCTGGTCGGGTGAGGATTTGGCCATACCAATACCCTCACCACCATAAAGAAGAGATTGAAAAGCAAGTGCAAAACATAATGAATCAAGGTATCATTATAAATAGCTCCGGTTATTTTTCTAATTTGGTTATTTTAGTGAAGAAGAAGAATATGTCGTGGAGGATGTGTATTGATTACCGAGAGTTAAATAAGGTCATTGTGGCGGATAAATATCCCATACAGGTAGTAAAAGAAATTTTGGATGAATTATATGGGGCAACTTACTTCTATAAGTTATCTTTAAATTCGGATATCATCAAATTTGAGTCTTAAAAAATTCATAAGACAGCTTTTCGTGCACACGAAGGCCATTATGAATTTTTGGTGATGCAATTCGAATTGACAAACACCCCAGTCACATTTTAGTCAACCATGAATCACATTTTTAAGTCGTATATTTGGAAATATGTATTGGTTTTCTTTGAAGATATCTTGATGTATAGTAAAGGGCGGAGAATCACTAAGAGCATTTGTCACAAGTCCTAAAAATGCAATACAACAATTGTTTTGTGGTCAATTTGAAGAAGTGTTTTTGGGACTAGACAATTGATCACTTGGGGTGTGTCATACCGAAGAAGGGAGTATCATTTTATCTGACCATTTCTATAGAATGTCAAAGGGTTGCGTGGGTTTTTGGGGTTGAGTGGATATTATCGAAAATTTATTGTGAACTATGGGAAGATAGCAAAGTCAGTTACTGAAATCGCCAATAAGGAAGGATTTTTGGGGGCAGGAGACAATGAAGGAATTTGAAGAATTAAAGGAGGTGATGTTAGAAAGTTCCAATGTTGATACTTCCTGAATTTTCTCAACCCTTTGAAATTGAATCCGGTGATTCCGAGAGAGGAATCGAGGAAGTGCTGATGTAAAAGAAAAGACCTATAGCTTATTTCAATAAAGACATTGTCTAAGAATAACTTGAGCAAATCAGCGTATGAAAAAGACTTAGATGGCTCTTTTGCTAGAAATGCAACATTGGCGTCCCTATTTGCTTAGTAGGGAATTTGTTGTATATTCTTACCCAGAAAAGTCCACGCCACTTGTTACAACAAAGGGTCACCACAGCAGACCCAAAAAAAGGATAGCCAAGCTTTTGGGGTATCATTTTAAGGTTGTGTATAAATCAGGTTCATACAATATGGAACTTCCCTTGTATTTATTTCTCAATTTTTTTAACTCATACTTATTTTGATCATCTCTCTTATAACATTAAGGTATCGGGTATATTGATCATCTCTCTTATAAATCCTACATTTCATCCATTCATAAACGATGTAGAACTAAACCACTCTTACTTGCACCCAACACCGGAAAGAATTATGGTATAATGCCATGTTTCATGTCACCACGAGAACAACACCCTTTGAGGTTATTTATGCTAGAAAGCCATCAGCTTTAATACGTTTTACACATGACCAAATAAGGATCGAAGTGGTTGCAGTGGACATAGATGAAGCACTCTGACAACTCAAAAGACATTTACAGCAAGCAGAGGAACAAATGAAGCAGTATGCATACAAAAACGATTTTGCCTTCGAAGTCGGAGAATGGGTATTTTTGAAGTTGAGACCTCATCGATAACAAACGGTGGCAAGAAGGATTAATCAAAAGATACCTCCAAGATACTTTGGACCCTTTTCCAATACTTGAAAGAGTGAGTGTTAGTATCTTATAAGTTGAAATTGTAAAATTCTCCTCGTCTGCATTTGTGGGACTTCCCTTTCTAATTAACGTGGAACTTCCCTCATATTTATTTCTCAATATTTTCAACTCATACTTATTTTTCTCAACAAAATTTTTAACAAGAGACAAATAAAACTCAAATTTGTCAATTTTAAAAGATTACCATTTTCAGTTATAATAACCAGAGGATTCTCATACTTTTGTTTGATGTAATTCATTATGCTTCTCATCCCTCGTGGTACTATATACAACCATAGAGAATTTGCCTACAAATCACAGTTTAAATTTTAGTCATAAGTCATAAAATACAATGTACTCGTATGAGTACAAATTAAGCACAAGATCTAAGTTAGTAAACAAACAATTCTACATTCTAATATAACATACCTTTTCTCCAATAATCTCAGTACCATTGAAAGCTGAAGGAGTAAAAAACACACAAAAATTAAGTAATAATTTTGGGGTAACTTCATTAAACAAACTATAAATAAGCAAGAAAATTAAAGGGATTGTTTAACTAGTATAATTTTTTAAGCATGTGATATTTTAACTTACGAACGGTAAGAACACGGGCGTCTGAAATGTAGTCATGAAGTGCAACCTCGAGTAAATTAGAAGCATTGTGCATTGCATAAAATGTAGTGTAATGGTTGATACCAACAAAATCTAATGAACCCTTAACAAGACTAGTTTGAGATTTAGAAAATTTTGGTAGCCTTGTCCCTACTCTACTTTTCATTGAATTTGGATAATCTCCAAAAACCAATGGATCAAGAAACCTGTGAAAGAAGTTACATAACATAATTACTTTATCAATATAGTAATTATATAGCATATAGATATGAATGTGGCCTATAATTTAAAGAGTCAACAAAATCAACATTACCAGCCAAGGGTAAAATCTAATGCTCTTTGAGTTGCTTCAATGTCTTCCTTAGAATTTGTTGCTGACTCAAACCAAATTGCATCCAAAGATATACCTAAAGACCCACCTTGAATTTTCTGTGAAAGAAAAAGAACACAGCTATTTTAGTTCTCTCAAGTTTTTGTTTTAAGATATTTTATGACATTACCTGATACTTTTTCCTGTAAATATCTGCTACCGTTGCATGAGAAAGAAGGACATTATGAGCCACAATATAAGGTTCAGTAGCAGAGTTTCCGGTTCTGCAGAGGTTGTGAAGGAGAATTGAGCATCTTCCAGGTGGATGTTGTCCAATATCATATCCCATCATAGCAAATGTATGAGGCTCATTGAATGTGATCCAGTGTTTTACTCTGTCTCCGAATTTCTGAAAGCATGTATCAGCATATGCTGCAAAGTCTTTTCTGTTGCAAAATAATACTAATGATTTATATTGTAATACTAATAAACATTATCAAGGTAGTAATTAACATGTAAAAAAAAAAAAATTCATACATGATCAAAGGGCTAAGCCATCCTGTGTACTTGTCTTCCAAAGCTTGGGGTAGGTCCCAGTGATAGAGAGTCACATATGGTTCAACTCCTACAGATTTTTCATAAGTATATGTGCATCTCAATAATGAAACTAATTCAAGTTTTCATAAAGAGTTACCGGTGTTTTAAATTTTTGGAGTCTCTGTATAGGATACCACAGTTTAACTTAAGCAAAACAAATGGGTCCTATTTTGTCATGATTTAGCTCTGACAAATATTTTGAGACTCTATTTGACTACGATTAAACTGTGTCAAATTTTGGGTTTGTGTAGCAGCAATCTGTCTTACATGTCTTCAAAGATGGCATTATAAAGAGTCACATTTTCTATATTGCCTAAGTTTACCTTTGGCCAGTAAAGCATCAATGAGTTTATTGTAGTGATCAACTCCTGCTTGATTGAGCAACCCAGATCCATCTGACACATTACAATCCATAGTCACAATGTGAAGAATAATCATGGTTTAATATACAGTAGAAGCTTGTTTGCTAAGAAATGTTACTGGAAAAAATGCGAGTCCAAGATATTGAAAACCTATAAGCATCCATTCCCATGTCCTTCATGAGTTCTGTGTCTTCCTAGTAGTTATAGTAGACTTTAATTAGAAAATTTGTACCCAAAAAAAGTGAAAGGTTATTTGTTTAGGAATTAGCCATGAAGTAAAGTTATGATTACTTGATATCGAAGATACTGATCCACTGCAACATCAGCATTGGTGTTACCTAGTATTTTTCCTGCCACAAAACATTTCAATCACAGCACAACAAGGAGCATAAATAATACCTAGTATGTTTGAAGGTAACTTACCAGGAGAATGTGAAAAAGTATCCCAAATAGATGACCCTCTTCCATCTTCTTTCACTGCACCTTCATACTACAATCAAATTCATTTCAACCACAAGTTAAAAGAGAAAAAAATGAAAAATATATCAAAAACGCTAGAAGGAGGGGTTGAACCTCCGACCTTGTGGTTAACAGCCACACGCTCTAACCAACTGAGCTATTCCAGCTTCGTTGGGTATTCAACTCTAGTATTACACTTTATAGACAAATAAACAAACCTGAAAAGCTGAAGAAGCAGTTCCGAAAACAAAACCCTTTGGAAAGCTATGTCTGTTGAACTCAGACAAACACATTTGAGTCTTAATAATCACGAACAACGTTATTGTGACTAACGATGTTCTAAACGCCATGGTTACTCAAAGTATGCTCTTCACTACTTCTTTGGATGTATATTTAGTGAAAATCTTTGGCTCTGTTTGGCCGACCCATATTCCATTTGACAAAATTGCTTCTTGGTCGTGATTAACTTTTTCTGTACACAAATCAATCTTACCAAGAGATTCCATTGTTTGCATCACTGAAACACAGTAAACCCATAAAAGAATATATATCCCACCGTCTTATTTACAGTTCTCTTTCAATTAGATACAATTTAACAAAAAAAAACAATAATTATGCTAATTTTAATAATAAAATAAATTTTATTTGTTAAAAATAAATTTTATGTCTTTAGATGAAATGAAATAAATAATTATCAATATAAAATTTATCATTTTTTAATTATTCATTTTAATAATTAATAGAATAGTTAGTAAAATAATATACAATAAAAAAATTTAAAAATATATAAATTTTATACTAATAATATTTATTTTCATTTCATCTACATATTGACACAAACAAAATTGTAATATAGTTAATATATCTATTTTATATATAAATATATCTAAAATAATGTTCGGTTAGAGAATTAGAAATGTTTGATTAAATGACGAAGTCGAATTTTGATGGGGGAGAGTGGATCTCTGGTATAATGATGCAGGAGTGGATTTGTAAAGTTAGCATTAAAACGTTCAAGTCACTAAGAGAATGAGGAATAAAATGAGTGATGGATTAGAGAAAATACATTAAATCTCACATGGGATGCCTTATATATGAAAAAGTAGTTATGGACAGTCCCTGCCATTTCAGCATGGAATGTGGGAGACTGTTCGATGACATTTGACACTAAGCAATATCCCCTGGCGTAGATCTAGTGTAGAGCTCAAGAGCAAGGTTACGATATATCTTCGGTGCTTCAGTGGAGTGGCCAAGACTAATGATTGAGCTTCCTCTTTTTTGGTCAGTAGCCGACCCAGAACAGTGGTCTTCAAGACTTGTCGTGGTCTAACTATGGGAAGTACTTAAGAAAATGGGTCAGGTTTATCATGTCGGGTCCATCGTTTGGACAAGTGAAAAAGATTTGGGAGTCAACATGAATGACCTTGGAACAAAAGCCCAAAAGCCCAGCTTAAAGGCACTCCGACTTATTCTGCAAGGCACTCCGACTTATTCTGCAAGGCACTGATCTTAAAGGAACAAAAGCCCAGCTCACAACGGACTCAATCCAAAATGGCCCATACTAACTCGCTCGCTAGGCGAGCAATTCCTTCGCCTAGCGAACCCTTCGTTATGCCACTCGCCCAGCGAAGCACCCAATCCAGTAAAAAGCCCAAACTAGCTTGCTCGCTAGGCGAGCAACTCCTTCGCCTAGCGAAGCTTGCGAATATCAGCATTTCTGGGCTTCATTCTGAGCCCATTAGGTCATAACAAGAGCATTATAAATAGCCAAGCTTCAGTCAGAAAAAAGGGAGAACGAAGAACAGAGACGAAGACGGACGGAAACCCTGGCACAGAAACCCTGGAGACCAGCTTAAGGAATTCCGAGTAAAGAAACCCTAAAGGCCGCTCATCCGCTCCGAAGCTACCGCCGCCCAATTCCATCCAATACCAAGAGTGGTCAGTCCCTTCAACATCGCAGCTCGGTTGCAAACAGGTTTGCGTATCTCTAATGTTTTATGCTTTTAATCGATAATCTCTACATACATAAGGCATCATGATTAAATGTTCGGATATGTAATTTGATTTCACATGTGAATTTAAATATGCCTGAATATCCTGAATGTTTGTCCATGCTATTCCTGTAATTCAATGCCACAAAGTTCAGGGTTCCGGAGATCATGCTATCATCAAATTCAAAACCAGCAGCCGCTCGCTAGCACATCGCTAAGCGAGCTTGTAGCGAGCACTCGCTAAGCCTTCGCTAGGCGAAGCAGGAGCGAACGAGACAGTGGCTATTTTGTTTCTTTTCTGTTCTGCCTTATGTTTGTCTAATCAAGCTTCATTATAATTCTGCATTATTTGGCCTGACTTTATGACTGTTGTATTTATTTCGTGGTGCAATTTCCAATTGTACTTTGCCTCGGTGCTCTAACCCGTGTGTTGAATTGTGTAAAGGTTTACATATTCCCGAAGAAATGGCCGGCTAGGTATTCTACCTTATGTGTGGGATATCCCTATGGAGATGGATTCTGAATTACTTAATTTTAATGTGGAGATTCATCCTAAATTCTCTAGTTGATTTTAATGTATTGATTTCATCGATGTTAATGTGGACCTAATTACCTAATTGATTACGGCTACCTAATTAATTGTAAAACTTCGCCTTTAAATAAGTGATCTTGGACCTCTCTTTGTTACCCTACGACTACGGTATTACGGTCATGTCCCGCGAATGTGGGTGTCATACGGTGAACTGACTTGGGATATTTTGCTTTTTATCGCAATGTCGCGGATAGCAAGAGTCGCCACCGACTTTTCTTTTATCCAATAAGGAAAGGTGGAAAAGAACAGGAAAGACCTCAATAGATTTTGGGTTCGGGAGGTACATTATACAAAGGGAAGGTATTAGCACCCTTTGTATCCATGGTTATCCATGGGCTCTGTCATACGGTGAACTGGACCTTATTGGATTTGTAATCGCAATGTCGCGGTTAGCAAGAGTCGCCACCGACTTTTCTTTTATCCCATAAGGAAAGGTGGAAAAGAATAGGAAAGACCTTAATTTTAAATTCTTAGGTTCGGGAGGTACTTTATACAAAGGGAAGGTATTAGCACCCTTTGTATCCATGGTTATCCATGGGCTCTTAATTGCTCAATCATTTATGTTTTCTAGGTTTGAAAAAGGTGGTTGAGAAAGGTGTGAAAAATGTTTTGAAAATGAGAATTTAACTTTGTAATGATTCTTGCATGAATGTATACAAAGTGGTTATCTCGTATAGTTTTTGAAAGTAGTTTAGAAAAATATAACTCGGCAATGATCCTAGTACGGATGTATGCTAAATGATGATTTTCCAAAAGATGTTTGAAAGGTGTGAGGTGTGAAAAGTATTTTTTTGTTATGAATGAGCAATTAAGGTTATACCTGTCTGAGGTCTTTCCGGGCATTTCCTATCCTTATGAGGGTAAAATTGTCCTTACTATTGAGAAGTAAGTAGTTTTATCCTTGGGATGTAGAAGGGTCATCGTAGGGTCATCGATGGGTCATTGAAGGCAACAGTTGTGAGGATACCTTAGCATTCGAAGGGACTATCATCATTTAACCGTAGGCTATACCGAAGGGTCATCGAGGGACAAAAATGGTACTTTCGAAGGCAACGTCTGAGGGACTATGATGATTTTACCGAAGGGTCTTTGCTAAGGATATCCCCGTATTCGCGGGACATGACCGTAATATCGAAATTGTGGGGTAATAAAGAGAGGTCCGATATCATTTATTTAAAGTCCATGTTTTAAGTTCATTAGGTAATTATGGTAATACCGCATTAAATCGATACATTAAAATCAACACGTTAAGGATCACTACATTAAAATTAATTGGGCCATCAATATGAATCTTCACATTAAAGTGAAATAATTTAGAATCCATCTCCATGAAGGCTTCCCATGCATAAAGCGGAGTACCTAGCCAACTATTTCTTCGGAAGAATGCTAGCCTTTACACCATGAACACACGGATTAAAGCATCGAGGTAAAATACAATTGGAAATTGCACCATAAGATAAATATAACAGCCAGGAATTTAAGCCAAATAATGCAGGATTATCATCAGGTAAACATGAAATGGGCAGCAAAAGGGCAAAGCAGCCCCTGGCCTGGTCGCCTTTACTTCGCCTAGCGAAGGTTCAGCGAAGGCTCGCTGCGGGCTCGCCTAGCGATGAGCTAGCGAGCGGCCACGGGCTTGAAATTTGAGAACATTATGACCTCAACCTGCAGCATGGCTTATGGCCTCCAACACATAATTATATGGTTCAGTTTCACAATATTCAAGCACCTTTAAATTCTCATGCAAAACTTCAAAATGTTTATGAATTCAATTATAATACCCTCCACAAATTAAGAATATGAAGTGGTACCATATGCCAAGTGAGAGTACAAAACGATATCACATGCAAATTAAGACACTAAAGCGGTACCACATGCAAAAATAGAATACAAAGTGATAATCATAGGTAGCTTAAGACCCTAAAGGGATATCATATGCCAATTAAGAAACTAAAGTGATAGCAGTGATGCAAACCTGTTTACAAATCGAGTTGCAACCTTGAGTTGGCGAGCCGGATTTAGTTGGGCGGCGGTAGCTTCGGAGCGGGTGAGCGGCCTTCAGGGTTTCCGCCTTCTGAACTCTTTGGACCGGCAGGGTTTCGGTGTTTCTCCTTCTGGATGTGTGTTTCCGTCCGTCTTCGTCCGTCTCTGTGTGTGTTCTTTCGTGGCAGAGGAGCAGGTATTTATAGTAGTGGTAATGGTGACCTAATGGGCTTAAAATGAGGTCCAAAATCTCAAACTTTCGCAAGCTTCGCTAGGCGAAGGAATTGCTCGCCTAGCGAGCAAACTAGGTCTAGGCTTTTTCCTGGATCCAACACTTCGCTGGGCGAGTGGCATGATGCAATGTTCGCTAGGCGAAGGAGCTGCTCGCCTAGCGAGCCAGCTGTTTTGGGCCGCCTGTGGATTGGGCCTGTTGTGAGTGGGCTTTTGTCCATTTGATGTCATTGCCTTGCAGAACAAGTCAGAGGGTCTTGGAAAATGTTCGGTAGTGCCAACGGGCAAATTTTGGGGTATGACAGGCTCTTAATTGCTGGATCACTTATATTTTTGTCTGAAAAGTGTTCGTGAATTGTTTAAAAAATGTTTCGAAAAGAGAGTTTAACTTTGTAATGATTCTCGTATGAATGTATACAAAGTATTTATCTCGTTTGATTTTGAAAACGGTTTAGAAAAATGTAACTTGGTAATGATTCTAGTATGAATGTATACCAAGTAGTGATTTTCTAGGATTTGCAAAGTGTGAGGGGTGGAAAATGTTTTAAGTTGTGGGCCAGCAGTTAAAAGTTATACCTACCCAAGGTCTTTATGAACGTTTCCTATCCTTATGAGGGTAAAATTGTCCTTACTATTGAGAAGTAAGTAATTTTACCCTTTGGATGTTTAAGGGTCATCGTGGGGTCATCGATAGGTCATTGAAGGCAACAGTTGTAAGGATACCTTAGCATTCGAAGGGACGATCATCATTTAACCGTAGGCTACACCGAAGGGTCATCGAGGGACAAAATCGTATTTTCGAAGGCCACATCCGAGGGACCATGATTTATTTTATGATGATTTAATCGAAGGGTCTTTGCTAAGTGTATCCTACATTCGCGGGACATGACCGTTATACCGTAATACCGTAGGGCAGCAAAAAGAGGTCCAAGATCACATATTCAAAGGTCATAATTTAAAGTCAATTAGGTGATTAGGATGAATCCCCACATTAAAATCAATACATTAAAAATAATACATTAAAATTAATACATTAAAATTAATTATTAAAATTAATTATTAAAATTAACACATTAAAATTAATTAAGCAATTCAGGGTGAGTCTCCACAAGGGTATCCCACAAATAAAGTGGAAGACCTAGATAGCAATCCTTTCCTGGGACAGGTGAACCTTTACAAAATTCAGCAAACGGATTAGAGTACCAAATCAGGGTGCAATCAAGAATTGCACCAAAGCAGTAATAGTATCAGGTAAACAAAGCCTGGTTATAATAAAACAAGTCGGATGGGTAAAGATCAAAACAGAGCGAAACAGCGGCCTCCATTACAACAATTCAAGGTATCCAGGCATACTTAAGTCCACATGCAAAACCTCAAATATATTTATGAATTCAATTATGATATCACATGTGCATTAGGAACATAAAGCGGTGATAGTAACGCAAACCTGTTGGCAATTGAATTGCAACCTCGAATTGGCCAATCGGATCGAATTGAGCGGAAGTGACCTTGCTGCCGTAGGCTTTTCCTTCCGGGTTTCCTTTAGGGTTACTCGGAATAAGTTAAACAATAGTCCTGAACACTCCGCCACAAGCCGGCAGGATTTGTCCTTGGATTTGTCAACTAAACAACAAATTAAAACGAAGAAAATAAACTAGATCCTAACGTAAGGTTGGATCCGGTAAAAAGGTACACAATAGTTTCCTTTGTAGAAACTATTGTGTGAATAGAACTAACTAAATGCTGAAAAAGAAATAGGAAATTGCAAGGAAAATAGTGTAGAACTCGTAGGAAAAACAATGCCTAAGCTGCTGGAAAAGAAAATATGCAAAAGTGAAAACGGCAAAGGAAAAATGTGGAAAAAGCCCCCCTTTCTAGGTTTTCTTCGTGGCTATTTATATTGGTACCATTAAGTAACTACTTGCTGCCAAGAGCTCTTCAACGTGGCTAATTTCATGGCGTGGATATAGGGCCCAACACTCCTCAACGTCTCTTCAAGTCTCTGAGGCGTTACTTGCGCCCAAAAAGTAGGGTAGTGGTGTGACGCTCGTCACACCATGTGTGACGTCCGTCACAAGGCTGCTTTGCGTGACGCTCGTCACGCCCTCCGTGACGTCCGTCACAAGCACAGCATTTGTGGCTTGCGCTTTGGGCCGGGCTTTGCTATTTGGTTCGTTTTCTCTCCTTTTTGCACCTCTTTTCCTCCATTTTTACTTGTGCTTCCAAATAAACCACTTTCATGTTATCACTAGGCGAGCGTGTAGCGAATAGGTCAGTTTGGGTCATTCGCGAGCTAGGCCTTCGTTCCCTTAAGATCAGTGTCATGAAAATGAGTCGGAACGCCTTGAAAAATGTCTTGAAATATAAATGGGCAAATTTTGGGGTATGACAGCTGCCCCTGTTCAATATTCTTGAACCGAGAGAGTTAGAATGGTGTGTACCGTTCGTGGTCTGGAGGTGAAAGATTATTGAACACTAGAATGCCCCAAAAATTTGCACTTGCCAATTAGTCTTGGTGGAGATGGGCTTAAAGATGCCATCCAGGTAGTTTGATGAGGAGATTTCCAGATTGTGTCGTACGTTAGACAATGTCTGAAGACATGGACGTCATACCGGGTCATACGCTAGACCGTATAGTGAATCATCCATCATGCTGTTGACTTCGCTGGGGAGTCAGAGTATGCTATATGCTGCTGGGGATAAGGGATCAGAATGGATCATACACTGGACCATATCTGGGTATCAGAGTGAGCTGTTCGTTAGGCGGATGACTTTGATGGGGATGAAAGATCAGAACGGA
This sequence comes from Lathyrus oleraceus, assembly GCF_024323335.1. Lineage (NCBI taxonomy): Eukaryota > Viridiplantae > Streptophyta > Magnoliopsida > Fabales > Fabaceae > Lathyrus > Lathyrus oleraceus. The sequence goes on from NC_066580.1 coordinate 385,908,932, forward strand.
TCGTACGCTAGATCGGTTCTGAATTGCAGAATGAGCCGTCCGTTAGGCTGAATCTGCTTGAAGAGGGAGTAGTCGTATACCAGACTACCATTCAGGAATGTACCTGTCCGAAGGTAGCACCTGAGCAAGGGGAGTAGCCGTATACCAGACTACCATTCAGGAATGTACCTGTCCGAAGGTAGCACCTGAGCAAGGGGAGTAGCCGTATACCAGACTACCATTCAGGAATGTACCTGTCCGAAGGTAGCACCTGAGCAAGGGGAGTAGCCGTATACCAGACTACCATTCAGAAATGTACCTGTCCGAAGGTAGCACCTGAGCAAGGGGAGTAGCCGTATACCAGACTACCATTCAGGAATGCACCTGTCCGAAGGTAGCACCTGAGCAAGGGGAGTAGCCGTATACCAGACTACCATTCAGGAATGTACCTGTCCGAAGGTAGCACCTGAGCAAGGGGAGTAGCCGTATACCAGACTACCATTCAGGAATGTACCTGTCCGAAGGTAGCACCTGAGCAAGGGGAGTAGCCGTATACCAGACTACCATTCAGGAATGTACCTGTCCGAAGGTAGCACCTGAGCAAGGGATGAGGGTCTAACTTGGTCGTACATTAGACTGTATTTGAGCAGCATCTGGTCTAACTTGGTCGTACATTAGACCGTATTCGAGTTGAAGAAGGTCAGAATGGATCGTACGCTAGATCGTATCTGAGTTGTTGAAGGTCATATGTTGAGCTGAATCAGAGTGAACCGTACGTTAGGCTGTATCTGATAGTATTGGTATCTGTTGTATTTGCAACAATTTACTGGGGATGGGCTTATAGATGCCATCGTTAGGAGGATGTCAGAATGAATGTTGCCATGGAGTATATCTGAAAGATGTAGTCGAATCCTGAATGTAATTGATAGAGATGTCTGTCTGAATGGACCTTTGTTTTGATTGTATCAGGAGGATAATTAACCTGAAAAATAAAGTTAGCTTCATGCCATGTCATGATGCATGAGATGTCGTATGTATGCGGGTGCTGTGAAATGATGTAATGAGGGACTTATGCGTCTGGAATAAATAAGAACATTGGATGCATGTATATGTTATGAAATGATGTAATGTATATGATGCGGAATGAACATTGTATGCAGGGAATGATGTAATGAAGGCCCTATGCGTTTGAAACGTTCTTCCAGGGGGCTCTACTGGGGAAATGAATCTCGGTCTTCTGGTTAGAGATATTTGCATTGATGACCCCTTCTCAGCTGGGGATACTTGATCCTTGTCTGATGGTAGAAATATTCGACAGAGCCTGGCTGGGAGTGGAAGAGATGACTAGTCTGTCGGGTGACGCCAACCTCTTCTGGGGAATAATTGGCGTTGCCGGGGAATCGAATTAGCAACGGATTCGTTGGAAAGCCTGGTTAGACCTTCTCTTCGATCCTGAAGTCGTGTAGTAATTGTCATTGTTATTTTATGCATGTATTTTTGATAAACATTGATCATATTCAAACGCATATATCAATTCAAATTAAATCAATGGACGTTCGTGCAAACAAAACGGGAAAGTAAAAATAAGATTGCATTGATTTTGAAAGAGGGCCTATGAACAGGCAATCTGTGTACAAGGAGACAGAAATCCTAGTAAGAGGAAATTGTCAAGAAACAAAGAGAAAGCTATGCCGGAAACGTCCTATTGACTTTAATTCCACTACTGCCATTATGTCTTCAAGCATCTCATCCCTTGCTGTCGGATAGAGGTGGTTGGCTTGTTCAGTCCCTTGGAACGTGGTTGAAGCTGACAGAAAACGGGACATAGTCGTACGCTTTAATCCCTAATTTTTGCCTGGACCGCCTTTTCGGGTTTTCAGTCCACCGGGATACCCCTTCTTGCCCAAGCCGCCCTTTCAGGTTTTCGACTTGCCGGGTATACGTCTTTATATATTTATCCCTAATTTTTGCCCGAACCCTTTTGGTTCGCCGGGATGCCCTTACTTTTGCCTAGGTACGTCGACCTAGCGGGTCTCTGTTAGGCGTAGTATTTTTTAACTATGTCCGCGTTCACAGGATGTGGGAAGTCTTCGCCATCCATTGTAGCAAGTATCATGGCTCCACCGGAGAATACCTTTTTAACCACAAATGGCCCTTCGTATGTGGGAGTCCATTTGCCCCTGGGATCACCTTGTGGTAGAATGATACGCTTGATAACTAAGTCGCCGATTTGGTACACTCGTCTCTTGACTCTTTTGTTAAATGCTTGGGTCATGCGCTTCTGATATATCTGCCCGTGACAAACAGCCGCCAGTCTCTTCTCGTCAATCAAGTTTATCTGATCGAGTCGAGTCTGGATCCATTCATCTTCATCTAAGCCCGCCTCTTTCATGATTCTTAGAGAGGGAATCTGGACTTCCACTGGTAAAACGGCTTCCGTTCCATAGACTAAAGAGAAAGGAGTTGCCCCTGTCGAAGTGCGTACTGAAGTGCGATAACCATGGAGAGCAAACGGTAACATCTCATGCCAGTCTTTGTACGTTACTGTCATCTTCTGTACAATCCTCTTGATATTCTTATTAGCGGCCTCCACGGCGCCATTCATCTTTGGCCGGTACGGAGAAGAGTTATGGTGTTTAATTTTGAACTGCGCGCAGAGTTCAGCAATCATCTTGTTGTTCAAATTAGTACCATTGTCAGTGATAATTCTTTCAGGGATGCCATATCGACAAATAAGGCTATTCTTGATGAACCGTGCCACCACATTCTTGGTGACAGAAGCAAATGAGGCTGCCTCTACCCACTTTGTAAAGTAATCAATAGCAACAAGGATGAAGCGATGTCCATTAGAAGCAGTGGGTTTAATCTCTCCAATCATATCGATGCCCCACATTGCAAAGGGCCAAGGTGCTGTCAACACGTATAATGGAGCAGGAGGCACATGTACTTTATCCGCATAGATCTGGCATTTGTGACAGGTTCTGGAGTGATGATGGCAATCAGCTTCCATGGTAGACCAATAATACCCTGCTCTCAGAATCTTTTTGGCCATCGTATGCCCACTAGAATGAGTCCCGAAAATACCATCATGCATGTCTTCCATAATCTTTTCCGCTTCCTTTTTATCCACACAGCGAAGCAAAGTTGAGTCATGATTACGTTTGTATAATACTCCATTACTCAGAAAGAACTTAGCGGAGAATTTCCTCAGGAATTTTTTGTCATTGATGGATGCCCCTTCAGGGTATTCCTGATCTTCTAAGTATCTTTTTACGTTGTGGAACCAAGGTTTCTCCTGTACCCTCTCAGTGTTAAGTTCATAACAGTATGCCGGTTCATCTAACCGTCCAATGGTAATCATGGGAGCTTCGCTGCCCCATCTGACTCTGAACATAGATGACATGGTAGCTAATGCGTCTGCCAACTGATTCTCTTCTCGTGGGATATATTCGAATGTAATCTCTTCAAAGTATGGGATCAACGTCATCACCCGTTCTCGGTAAGGGATGAGATTCGGGTGCTTAGTGTCCCATTCTCCTTTGATCTGACTGATTACTAATGCTGAGTCTCCGTACACACTCAAAAACTTGATTCGCCAATCTATAGCAGCTTTGAGTCCAAAAATACATGCTTCATACTCAGCCATATTATTGGTACAATGAAAACATAGTCTAGCTGTGAGAGGCGTATGGTAACCCTCGGGAGAAATGAGTACAACCCCAACACCATGGCCCAATGCATTAGAAGATCCATCGAAAACCATAGTCCATCGGGATCCCAGTTCGGGTCCTTCATACGGTTTAGGTTTTTCATCATCAGTAACAAGCATGACATCCTCATCCGGGAACTCAAAATTCATAGATTGATAATCGTCCACCGCTTGATGAGCCAAATGCTCAGCGAGCACGCTTCCTTTGATTGCTTTCTGGGTAGTATACTGGATATCGTACTCTGTTAAGATCATCTGCCATCTCGCTATTCTTCCGGAGAGGGCAGGCTTCTCAAATATGTATTTGATAGGATCCATCTTAGAAATCAATAGAGTGGTATGATTCAACATATACTGTCTTAGTCGGCGAGCAGCCCAAGCCAAAGCACAGCAAGTTCTCTCGAGCAGTGAGTATCTGGTTTCACAGTCGGTAAACTTTTTGCTCAGGTAGTATATGGCATGCTCTTTTCGACCAGACTCGTCATGTTGCCCCAATACGCACCCCATTGAATTTTCTAATACGGTCAAATACATGATTAGAGGTCTTCCTTCAACTGGTGGTATTAGAATCGGAGGTTCCTGGAGGTACTTCTTGATTTTGTCAAAAGCTTCTTGGCATTCGTCATTCCATATCATTTCTTGATTTTTCCTCAGTAATTTGAAGATGGGTTTGCAGGTAGCGGTCAAGTGGGAGATAAATCGAGCAATGTAGTTCAAGCGTCCCAAGAAGCCTCTGATCTCTTTCTCCGTACGGGGAACCGGCATTTCTTGAATAGCCCTCACTTTAGCTGGGTCAACCTCAATTCCTTTACCACTGACAACAAAGCCCAGGAGTTTACCGGATCTTACTCCAAAAGTGCATTTGTTCGGATTCAATCTCAACTTGTACTTCTTCAACCTCTCGAACAGTTTGCATAAATGATCGAGATGTTCTTCTTTAGTATGAGATCTAGCTATCATGTCATCCACATATACTTCTATTTCATGATGGATCATATCATGGAACAAAACCACCATAGCACGCTGGTACGTTGCCCCGGCGTTCTTTAGACCGAATGGCATTACTTTGTAACAGAAAGTGCCCCATTGCGTCACAAACGTAGTTTTCTCCATGTCCTCAGGTGCCATCTTAATCTGATTATAACCCGAGAATCCATCCATGAATGAGAATACTTTGTGTTGAGCGGTGTTATCTACCAGGACATCGATGTGCGGGAGTGGAAAGTCATCTTTGGGACTCGCTTTATTCAAATCTCTGTAATCTACGCACATTCGCACCTTACCATCCTTCTTTGGCACTGGCACCACATTGGCAACCCATTGAGGATAAGAAGTAACGGCTAGGAAACCGGCATTGAATTGTTTCATAACCTCGGCTTTGATTTTCTCAGACATTTCAGGACGCATGCGGCGAACCTTTTGCTTGACAGGACGACATTCTTCCCTCGTTGGCAGTCGATGCACTACTATGTCAGTATCCAATCCCGGCATGTCTTCATAAGACCAAGCGAAAATCTCTACATAGTCGCGTAACATCTGAACCAATCTTTCCTTGACACTGTTTTCCAAACCTGCTCCTATTTTGACTTCTTTTCTGTTCACTTCAGTACCTAGATTTACGATTTCGAGTGACTCTTCATGCGGCTGTATAGTCTTTCCCTCTTGCAGTAGCAGTCTGGCAAGTTCTCCAGGGACTTCACAATCTTCCTCACTTCCACCTTCGGCTTGGTAGATTGGATTTTCAAAGTCATAATGAACAGTAGCGGAATTATTATCAATAGGATCCAGAGTGGATACGGATCTGCAATTTGTTACGTGAGTGTGTGTAAGAAATCATAGCTTGTTTGAAAGACGGCAGGAAAAATAAAGAGCGCAATATTTGAATGCGAAAAAGTCCATTGATTTATTGAATATGATTATGCTTATGAAATGACAAAACCCTTAACAAATTAGCTATTGTGCCCCGGGCGTAGACACAATGCTTTAAGAAGTTCGATTGAAAAATTAAAGATTTGCAATACTAAATGGACAATAACAATTACTCCTGACTAAAGGAGATCGGGATAGTGTCTTCAGCCTTCCAGTTATTGAGTCCGTCGCCAATTGTTGGGTAGATCCAGCTATCCAGGTCGCAATCACTGTCAGCATCTTCTACAGCATTAATTTGACTCTTGTCAGAGCTGAACCCCAGGCCAAATTTGTCAGACTTGTATGGTACATCGATCAATTGACCCCAGCCAGCACGACCACCATCTTCAACCACGGCTTGAGCGTCCTTCAGAGAAATCATAGCAGGAGGAACACGAATAACCTTGGGCACACAGGAAGTTGGCTTAAGGACAGGATCGGTCGGAGGAACTACTTCAAATGACTGACAAGGAGTCTCAATGAATTCACCATCCATCTCGTCGTATCTGAAGGTCTGCACACTACTGACAATGTACTTTTCTTCTCCACACACAGTGACAATTTTACCCTCTGTGGGATATCTCAACTTTTGATGGAGAGATGAAGCTACAGCACCTGACCCATGAATCCAAGGGCGTCCCAGTAAGCAGGAATAGGCAGGACGAATGTTCATTACATGGAAGGTAGTATTGAAGACTTGAGGTCCTATCTTGATAGGAAGGACTACTTCGCCATGGACAACACTCTTCGCACCATCGTAAGCACGTACCACAATGTCACTAGGTTTCAGTTCAATGCTTTTACAATCCAGCTTATCTAGCACAGCTGTCGGCAGCACATTCAAGGAAGAGCCATTATCGATCAACACATGAGACAAAGTGATTCCCCTGCACTCAATGGAGATATGCAGGGCTTTATTGTGATTCTTTCCTGCTGGTGTCAGATCAGCGTCGGAAAAGCCTAAGCCGTTGTCAACAGTCAGGTTGGCAACATAATTTTCAAATTGATCGACAGATGTCTCCTGAGGTACATGAGCGGTTTTCAAGAATTTTATCAATGCATTGGCATGAGATTCAGAAGATAACAGCAAGGATAACATCGAGATCTTAGACGGCGTATGCCCCAACTGTTCTACCACATCAAAATCACTCTTGCGAATGATTTTCAGCACTTCTTCCATTTCTTGTTTGGCAACATCTTCGGGAGTAACTTCGACCGGTGTCTCTGACTGAGAAGGATTGACTGGTTCCTTTCCTCGAGTTTCAAGGACAGGAGGTGAGATTTCTAGAGAGAAGATCCTTCCGCTTCGAGTAATTTTACTGGTCCCAACAATGCCACTAGTATTAGTAGCATTATCCACTTGCTTCACGCCATGGACGTAAACATCACCGCCATAATTCCACGGAATAGCTTTGCTTGAGGAATACGGGATCGGGCCAGGTGCGGTGATGATTAGGGGAGCAACCCTGGGCTTAGCAGTAATCTTCACAGGTACTCTGGGAGCAGTAATCTTCACTGGAACTTTGGACCTTGCAATCACAGATACTTCTTCAATAGGGTTTTCCGCCTTAGAGACCCTTTCAAAGAGAATTGTACGATCGTCCATCAGCTGTTGAATACCATTCTTCAATTTCAAACAGTTTTCGGGCCGGAGTATGCAGAGATTGCAATCTTCAGTACAACCTGGAAATAAACCAGCTTGCAATAAATTCCTCTTTATGACCGGGAGAGGAGATGTTAAGTCCGCTACAGTAGTGATGAGAAAATTGTCATCGAGAGCATTAACAGCCTTGTCATGATTAGGCATAGGAGCAGTGATGACATTAGGAGTCTCCGGAGGCTCGAACTCAATTTCCCCAGCGTCGACCATATCCTGAATTTTATTCTTTAACAGCCAGCAATCGTTTGTATCGTGCCCGGGGCTATCGGAGTGATATGCACACCTGGCATTGGGATTATAACGAGGCGAAGCAGTGTTGACATTTGCAGGAGGACCTCTGAGAGTGATTAAGTTCGCCTTTAGCATACTTTGCAGTGCTTGTGCTAAAGTCATATTAAGCTTGGTAAACTGCCTTCTTGGTCTGTCTTGTCTTTGCTGGAAATTTTGAGCTGGCGGGGCTGCGATTGTCACTGCTCCCACGGCATGGTCACCATTTTTCTTATTATGATTCTTTTGACCGTACACAGCATTTGACTCATTCTTCCCATGATAGGACTTTTTACTGCTTGTAGAAGTAGCTGCCTGTAACTTTCCACTTCGAATGCCGCTCTCCACCCGTTCACCTGTCAATATTAGTTCAGTGAAACCGGATGAAGAACTCCCCAGTAGGTGGCTGTAGAATGGGCCAGTCAGGGTACCCATGAACAGGTCTACTAATTCTCGGTCAGTCATAGGGGGTTTGACCCTGCCGGCCAAATCTCTCCATTTCTGAGCATATTCTTTGAAGCTTTCTTTAGATCCCATAGCCATATTCTGCAACTGTAACCGAGTAGGCGCTAGCTCAGAATTATACTGGTACTGCTTATAGAAAGCTGTTGCTAAATCAGTCCAGGTGCGGATGTCAGAGCTCTCGAGCTGATAATACCATTCCAACTGAGTGCCAGACAGACTTTCTTGGAAGAAGTGGATCCACAGTTTCTTATCAGTGGTATGCGGCTGAATCTTTCTCACATAAGCCCTTAAATGCATCTGAGGGCAGGATGCACCATCGTACTTAGTGAAAGTGGGGATTTTGAATTTGCGAGGAATGGTCACATCGGAGACCAGACCCAAACTTTCGAAATCCAGACCAGGCGCCTTCTGACCCTCCATAGCTAGCATACGTTCTTCCAACAACTTGTACTTATCATCTCTCGGAGAGTACTGTTCATTTTCATACTTCTCATCATCATCCTCAGGGTTGGAGAAATCAGCATCCTCTTCCTCTGAATCATTCTCCGCCTCATCCTCTGGACCGTTCGGGATTCCAAATTTGATTCCCGTAGCCTGTCCTTTACGCCTTCTTCCTGGGTTAATGAAACTCACAGTCTTCTTGTCTTTCTTCTTTTCGACCAAAAGAGCCTTCAGTTCCTCCTGCCCCTTGGATAGGCTTAGCATCATCTCCTTGAACTGAGCATTTTGAGTCTGGAGATCTTTGACAGTTTGTTCGAGATCCATTTTTCTGTTTAAGAGGCAGACCGTGAGAATATGGTCCTTTGGAACACCTGTCATGCAATGTTATGTTATGCTATGCAATGTATGAAATGTTTTCAAGGACTTTTGGAATTTAACTTTACGTAAGCCAACAAAAAAGGAAACTTTTTTTTTTTTTTTTTTTTTTTACAAAACAGAGCAAAGTTAAATCCCTAAGTCCTCGAAATGGTTAGTACAATGCCATGATGTTATGATGTTATGATGTTAAGTAAACAACAAGCACAAGCAAGTCACACAACCATCATTCCTAGGTTTTAAGGCTTGCATGAGTTCCATAGGTAAGTACCCTCCCCACTGAAGTTTGGTTGGTTCAACCTGTCCTAGAATAGTAATCGGGTTCTAGAAGGATCTCCAATCATTGACCTTCCTTTAAGTCCACTTCAGTGCAACACCAGGTGGTTGACCAAAGCTTCCCTAAAGTCCAATCTCAAGGAGTGTAGTATCGAGTCTCAACCAAGCCCCAGTCGGAACCGAAGTCAGTTAGCTCACTACTTTCTAATGGCCAGGATGAGTCAATTAGGGTTCTAAAGGTCTGGTTAATGCTTTGATGACACCACGCGGAAGCCAAATTTTTCCTCAAATAACATGAGGACCATCAGGACAACCAAAGTGTCACATTAACCGTAGCCATCATTTTAACCATTCCAGTATACGCCGGATAGTCGCGATGATCTATTGCTACTTACCTAAGGTACACTAGATCCGGGTGTAGGATCTTTCACTCAAGCATAGGATACCCAAGCAATCCCTTAAAAGTAAATCAAACAATTCAAATAAGTGATCTTGTTTTAAGGTAACCTCTCTTTTTAAGGTCCCCAGTGGAGTCGCCATTTCTGTCATACGGTGAACTGACTTGGGATATTTTGCTTTTTATCGCAATGTCGCGGATAGCAAGAGTCGCCACCGACTTTTCTTTTATCCAATAAGGAAAGGTGGAAAAGAACAGGAAAGACCTCAATAGATTTTGGGTTCGGGAGGTACATTATACAAAGGGAAGGTATTAGCACCCTTTGTATCCATGGTTATCCATGGGCTCTTAATTGCTGGATCACTTATATTTTTGTCTGAAAAGTGTTCGTGAATTGTTTAAAAAATGTTTCGAAAAGAGAGTTTAACTTTGTAATGATTCTCGTATGAATGTATACAAAGTATTTATCTCGTTTGATTTTGAAAACGGTTTAGAAAAATGTAACTTGGTAATGATTCTAGTATGAATGTATACCAAGTAGTGATTTTCTAGGATTTGCAAAGTGTGAGGGGTGGAAAATGTTTTAAGTTGTGGGCCAGCAGTTAAAAGTTATACCTACCCAAGGTCTTTATGAACGTTTCCTATCCTTATGAGGGTAAAATTGTCCTTACTATTGAGAAGTAAGTAATTTTACCCTTTGGATGTTTAAGGGTCATCGTGGGGTCATCGATAGGTCATTGAAGGCAACAGTTGTAAGGATACCTTAGCATTCGAAGGGACGATCATCATTTAACCGTAGGCTACACCGAAGGGTCATCGAGGGACAAAATCGTATTTTCGAAGGCCACATCCGAGGGACCATGATTTATTTTATGATGATTTAATCGAAGGGTCTTTGCTAAGTGTATCCTACATTCGCGGGACATGACCGTTATACCGTAATACCGTAGGGCAGCAAAAAGAGGTCCAAGATCACATATTCAAAGGTCATAATTTAAAGTCAATTAGGTGATTAGGATGAATCCCCACATTAAAATCAATACATTAAAAATAATACATTAAAATTAATACATTAAAATTAATTATTAAAATTAACACATTAAAATTAATTAAGCAATTCAGAGTGAGTCTCCACAAGGGTATCCCACAAATAAAGTGGAAGACCTAGATAGCAATCCTTTCCTGGGACAGGTGAACCTTTACAAAATTCAGCAAACGGATTAGAGTACCAAATCAGGGTGCAATCAAGAATTGCACCAAAGCAGTAATAGTATCAGGTAAACAAAGCCTGGTTATAATAAAACAAGTCGGATGGGTAAAGATCAAAACAGAGCGAAACAGCGGCCTCCATTACAACAATTCAAGGTATCCAGGCATACTTAAGTCCACATGCAAAACCTCAAATATATTTATGAATTCAATTATGATATCACATGTGCATTAGGAACATAAAGCGGTGATAGTAACGCAAACCTGTTGGCAATTGAATTGCAACCTCGAATTGGCCAATCGGATCGAATTGAGCGGAAGTGACCTTGTTGCCGTAGGCTTTTCCTTCCGGGTTTCCTTTAGGGTTACTCGGAATAAGTTAAACAGTAGTCCTGAACACTCCGCCACAAGCCGGCAGGATTTGTCCTTGGATTTGTCAACTAAACAACAAATTAAAACGAAGAAAATAAACTAGATCCTAACGTAAGGTTGGATCCGGTAAAAAGGTACACAATAGTTTCCTTTGTAGAAACTATTGTGTGAATAGAACTAACTAAATGCTGAAAAAGAAATAGGAAATTGCAAGGAAAATAGTGTAGAACTCGTAGGAAAAACAATGCCTAAGCTGCTGGAAAAGAAAATATGCAAAAGTGAAAACGGCAAAGGAAAAATGTGGAAAAAGCCCCCCTTTCTAGGTTTTCTTCGTGGCTATTTATATTGGTACCATTAAGTAACTACTTGCTGCCAAGAGCTCTTCAACGTGGCTAATTTCATGGCGTGGATATAGGGCCCAACACTCCTCAACGTCTCTTCAAGTCTCTGAGGCGTTACTTGCGCCCAAAAAGTAGGGTAGTGGTGTGACGCTCGTCACACCATGTGTGACGTCCGTCACAAGGCTGCTTTGCGTGACGCTCGTCACGCCCTCCGTGACGTCCGTCACAAGCACAGCATTTGTGGCTTGCGCTTTGGGCTGGGCTTTGCTATTTGGTTCGTTTTCTCTCCTTTTTGCACCTCTTTTCCTCCATTTTTACTTGTGCTTCCAAATAAACCACTTTCATGTTATCACTAGGCGAGCGTGTAGCGAATAGGTCAGTTTGGGTCATTCGCGAGCTGGGCCTTCGTTCCCTTAAGATCAGTGTCATGAAAATGAGTCGGAACGCCTTGAAAAATGTCTTGAAATATAAATGGGCAAATTTTGGGGTATGATAGTGGGGATACCCTTAGCCAAGACCCTTCGATTAAATCATCATGTCCCTATAAAATAAATCATAGTCCCTCGGATGTTGCCTTCGAATATATGATTTTGTCCCTCGATGACCCTTCGGTGTAGCCTACGGTTAAATGATGATAGTCCCTTCGAATGCTAAGGTATCCTTACAACTGTTGCCTTCAATGACCAATCGATGACCCTACGATGTCCCTTTTACATCCAAAGGATAAAACTACTTACTTCTCAATAGTAAGGACAGTTTTACCCTCATAAGGATTGGAAATGCCCATAAAGACCCTAGGAAGGTATAACTCTTAATTGCTGGCTCACAACCTAAAATATTTTTCGCACCTCACACTTTTCAAAACCTCCATAGAAAATCACCACTTGGCATACATTCGTACTAGAATCATTGTCAAGTTATATTTTTCTAAATAACTTTCAAAACTAAACGAGATAACCACTTTGTATACATTCATACAAGAATCATTACAAAGTTAAATTCTCTTTTCAAAACATTTTCTAAACAATTCACGAACACTCTTTCAGACAAGAAAAATAATATAAGTGATCAAGCAATTAAGAGCCCATGGATAACCATGGATACAAAGGGTGCTAACACCTTCCCTTTGTATAATGTACCTCCCGAACCCAAAATCTAAATTAAGGTCTTTCCTGTTCTTTTCCACCTTTCCTTATTGGATAAAAGAAAAGTCGGTGGCGACTCTTGCTATCCGCGACATTGCGATTAAAAGCAAAACACAAAAAGTCAGTTCACCGTATGACAAGACTCATTTTTCATTTTGCATCCTTTCAAAAGGTGGTCCTTACCTCTCTGGCCCCCTTGTTTGGAGCCAGTGAAATGTAAAGACAAGGTTTGAAATTTTTAGGTCTGACACCATATCTTCCATGCTCTGAAAACATATGCCTACGCCTCTGACTCTTTGACCCCGGAGGAAGAGTCATTGAAAGATGACTTAGTCACCTTCTAGGAGAGTTTAGGTTATGAATAGGGATTTAACACTTCGGACGTGCCTCCTTTCATAGCAGAAAAGGAGATATATTAATACATGTTCAGTTGTGGAAGTAGTCAGTGCCCTTGAATGAAAAGATCTTTCTGGTAAAGAGAGGGAACTATCTTTATAATTGTCTTTATTATTCATAAAACATCTTTATTGATTGTATTATTTATTTCATTTTGCAAATAACATGGGCGTGCTTAGGAATATCTTCAAAAGGAAGAAGGCCTGCCTAGCCAAGGGTGATTCTTTGTCTCCCTCCCCGACTCATACTACAACTCTGATTCAAACAAACAGATGTAGTCCCAAGAAAGAACGATACTTTGCTTGTCGGGAAGACGCAAATGGCCCAGTTCGGACGAGAGAATACGACAGAGCTAAGGCGTCCATCATATAAAAGTCAAAGTAAGAAGTCTTATGATTAGTCCACATCTGATACTTATGAGACTACCAAAAGGGACCATAATAAAGTTCAAGATGTGGAGGATAACCCTTCTAAAATACTTAAGCCACCAGGGCCTATCTATGAAAGGGTAAACCTAGGCAGTGACTTGTATGCTCTTATCTTCTTCAAACTCCCAAATATCTTCATATCACAAAGACTTTGTTCTGCCAAGGGTGTGCAGTCTTGCATCCTTGAAAGGGACTATGCTTACATATGGAACCTTAATGATATGGCTAAGTTGGAGTTAAAGGTTGAAACAACCTTCAATATGTATCAGGGTGCTTCTTTGTTGTCCTTGGAAAATGCTAAACATGGTGATGTGTTTGTTCCTGTAACTCTTATAAAGAGATGGAGCTTTTGAAAGGCCAATGTAACCTTGCTCTTCATGAACAGAACTAGCTTCAGGAAAAACTTGTGTGTCTCAAAAAGTACATGGAGACCCATGGAGATTGAAGTAGGACTAAGTGTCGAGGTATTTATATGTTTCAAATTTCCTACTACCATCAATCAAGTCGGGTATGAATTAATTATCGCCAGACTTACTTTGGTCGTCGTGACGGGAGCAAAAAAACATGAAGTTAAGGATAGACTCCCAGCTCGTGGTACCAGAGATTAAAGGAGATTACCAAACTAAGGAACCAATACAAGAACAATATGTTTTCCTAGCAAGAGAGAAATTGGAAAATTTTGAAATCTCAGAGATATAACATATCCAAGAGATCAAAACACTAGGGCAAATGTCATGTTTAATTTGGCCAGTACAAGACCGTCTGGTGTGAACCATTCCTTGATTCAACAAACTTTAAGGGCCCGTTTGGGAGTTTGGAGGGGAAGAGAGATTGGGGTTTTCAAAAATAAGAAGGATTGAGTGAAAAGAATATAAATATTTTGGTTTGAAGGATTTTGAAGGGTTTGTTTTTATTCATAACACCAAAAAACCCCTAGTTTTGGGAAACTCATAATTTTTATTGGAGGGGGATTTTGGAGGACTTAGATAAATTTATTAAATATAATTTTTGTTGTTATAGTTTTTCAAAAATTAAAAATATATTAATTATAAACACTATTTTATCCTTTTAAACAAAACCTTTTTTTTAAATGGTAAAATTTTCTCTATATATTTTTAAAAAATTATTTTTCAAATCCCTCCCTTCCCCTCCACTCCGAACTCCCAAACAAAGCCTAAGAAATCTCAACATAGATTCCAAGAGTTGTGACGATGGCCATAAATGACAACGTTCGACCATCTTGGATAACATCCATCGCAATGTACATAAAACATGGAACATTCCTTGTTGACCCAACTGATGTCGCCCTTGTGAAAAGAATAACTAACTCTTACTCCTTGTTTGAAGGGACATTATACAGGAGAGGATTGTCAATCCCCTTGTTGAAATGTATAGAAAAGGATGAGGCCGCCTATACCACAGTTGAGGTATATTAAGGGATTGTAGGACAACGCACGAGCATTGGCTAAAAAGGTTTTCAGAGTTAGGTACTACTAGTCAACCATGGTTCAAAATGCTAAAGAGATTATGAAAAAGTGTGACAGGTGTCAGCACTACGTGTTAACATCACATTGGCCTTTCTTGCAATAAGGGGTAGATATTCTTGGTCCCTTTCCCCTGGCGCTGACACAACTTAACTTCCTGATCGTGGTGGTGGATCACTTCACCAAATGGATTTAAGCAAAATCATTGGAAAAGATTATTACAATCAAAATATTGAATTTTTTCAAGAGGAACGTCTTAGCTTGATACGAAATCTCTTAGGCCACCGTGACGGACGACATGATGTAACTCACATATATAAATTTCAAAAACATCTTGGAAAACTTGAAAGTCAAACAACATTTCACGTCAGTGGAACAACCCCAGACCAACGGGCAGGCCGAAGTAGTGAAACAAGTAGTTCTAAAAGGGTTAAAGCGAAGATTTGCATCAACAAAAGGAAACAAGACGAATGAACTCCCACACTTCATCTAGGCGTACATGACCATACCCTCATTCAACTACTGGGAAGACTTCTTTTCAGATAACCTATAGGATTGAAGCCTTCATCTCAATTGAGATGGATAAGCTAAGTTGGACGACGACACGCACCATGGAAGAAGAAGATAACTCAAAAGGCAATCAGGGAAGAGGTTGATTTCCTGGAAGAAAAGAGAGTTGACATCGCCCTCATGAGTGTCATCGTCAAACATGTAACAACAACCAAGTACATGAAACAAGTTCAGCCCCGAGAATTCAAACCAAATGGCCTAGTGTTAAGTTGTGCCGACGTTGGAGGGAAAAACTCTGGAGATGGAAAAATCCTAGCTAATTGGGAAGGACAATACAAAGTAAAATGGAGCTTACACTCTAGAAATTCTGACCGGTGAACCATACCAAGGATATGGAATGCAATAAAATTCAAATTATATTACAGCTAAGTGTTTCAATATTTGTCCAAAATATAGTCCCTCACATCTATGTAATATTTTAAAATGAGTGAAATAACTCTCTTTGTGAGAATCGTTGTTAATTTTCATCAAAGAAAACACAAGGCAAAGAAAATCACGACACTTCACACCATAGTTGACATCCCCTCCCTCTTGGTAGCTAGTCTCTCTAAGAGTGTAGGTGGTGAAGTCCAAGATACGTCGAATCCAAACCAGACCTAGACTTGGGAGTAGACAAGAGGACTTGACCCTTGGCGTGCACATTCCTCGCTGACACTGGAGCTTACACCAATTCCAAACGAAGGGATGAGTAAGAACCAACAAAATCGCATGTGAATAAAGCAATGAAGCAAAAATGCAGATGCACAATTTATCCTTGGAGGACTACATCTCTTCTGGGGCTTCCTAATTGCCTTAACTGAATGAACATGTGACATCGCCATTATGAAACGACATATAGGTCAACAAAACTCTTGAAAATGTAAGACCAAGGAATGTTTTACTAGGCCCCAGATGGGCCATTTGATGTGAATACTTTAGTACAACCGTACATGTGATATGCCACACACACAAAAATCGTATGTAAATGATTTATAAATAACATGATCATTTGACATAACCCTAGAATTAGATATATATATATATATATATATATATATATATATATATATATATATATATATATATATATATATATATATATATATATATATATATATATATATATATATATATATAGTCCTCTTTGACCTGACATGACACGACATGATGTGTCTTGAGATGACTTAAAAATTAAAATGTTTAACAGAAAAAATTATTAATTCGAGTACATTCAAATAATAGGATTTTACATTTTTAAAGATAGAAATAGTTGTTTATTATAATATATAGTTTAGAAAATGTATAAGAAATATTATATCACTAGACATTGTTGATCTTAATTTTTCTACTCAATTATTGATTTTAACTAAACTTCATTAGCCATTAATTATCCTCAATTCATTAGTAGTACTTAGGATTAGAAAAAATTTGGTCTTAGATTGATATGTAAGTTCAATATGCAAAATTTGAGGTAACAAAACATTTTACTTCCTTTTTACCATAACAAATACGATACGCATTAACGCAACACAAGAACAAACAAACCAACCAACCAGTCCAAAATGGAGCACGACGAAGACGAAGAGCCACCTCTTGCTGTTCAGATTCAACGAGATGATGATCAATCCATTTCTCAACAATCTTCTGTTGGTGTTACTCTCATCACCGGCTACCTTGGTTCCGGCAAGTCCACGGTAATTTCCATCAAAATCAACACCCCTTCTTTTGCCCCTTTTCTAATTTCTAATTGGGCACTTCAAAGTTGTGTCCTTTTTCATTTTCATTTTCTTTTTGTTATTGGGTCACATACCTGTTGTTTATTAGTGCTAGTTTTTGAAGTGACGGTGTTTAAGTAGTTTTGTGATTGTGGAATTGTGAATTTGGTTATCTTGATTTTCAGCTAGTGAATCATATATTGAACTCTCAACATGGGAAGAGGATTGCTGTCATATTGAATGAGTTTGGGGAGGAAATTGGAGTGGAAAGAGCATTGATAAATGAAGGGGAAGAAGGTGCAGTTGTTGAAGAATGGGTTGAGCTTGCTAATGGGTGTGTATGTTGCACGGTTAAGCATAGTTTGGTTCAAGCCCTTGAACAGCTTGTGCAGAGAAAAGAAAGGTAAAACTACCTAACTAGTCAAATTATTGGCATAAACATCTCTGATATTACTTGAAAGAGTTCATGAAAACAATTTATGACATATCCAGAAGTTGTTGTTTTTTCAGCTTATATCCATTAGCTTTCCAGGGTAGCTAATGAAAACATCGTATAGTTTATATGAAAACAGTTATATCTTATTTTATCTTGTTATAGAAATGGCTTATGCATAAACACTTAATAAGTTGTTTATCCGAAAGTAGCCTTAGTTGCATAGTGTTGTGGTTCACTTTCACCAAAACCCCTTTTAATTCTGTCGTGGATTGATATAGTGTTTAGAAAAGTGGGTCGTATTTATTCACAATTACACATTTTTTTATGTGTTTTTTATCTGTAGGCTAGACCATATATTGCTGGAAACCACTGGTTTGGCTAATCCAGCACCTTTGGCATCTATTCTTTGGTTGGATGAGCAGTTGGAATCTGACGTGAAGCTTGATTCTATCGTCACTGTAAGTATATCTTTAATTGATGAAATACATTATGTTTTCTATTTTTTTT
The DNA here is from genome assembly GCF_024323335.1 of Lathyrus oleraceus. Classification (NCBI taxonomy): domain Eukaryota; kingdom Viridiplantae; phylum Streptophyta; class Magnoliopsida; order Fabales; family Fabaceae; genus Lathyrus; species Lathyrus oleraceus. The sequence continues at coordinate 385,926,991 of NC_066580.1, forward strand.
GGGCCATGAATTTTGCTAAATTTTCTATGTCTTGTATTGGAATTACATAGCGGGAATATTTTTGTATGACAAAACATTTGCTTATTGTTATATTTCTTGTCAAACAAATGAAACTGTTTTGTGCATCTTTGGGTTGGAGATGAATTGGGCTGAATCACAGTAGGCCACCTTTATTTTAGCAAAATATACACTTTGGAGCTTCCATAAAATCATATGATACTGCCGCAATTTTTTCAAACTAATATATTTTTTCAGTTTGTGATAGTAGCTTAGTATCCTCTTATATGTTGATAGAAGCTGTTTCTTTCCTTAGTACATGAGAGAGTGGCTTGTGATTTCTGAATTATGGCATCTTTTCTAATTGTGGTTCTTCCCAAGTAGGTAGTAGATGCCAAAAATGTTCGCTTTCAGCTCAAGGAGCACCGTGGCTCATCGTCATTTCCTGAAGCATATTTTCAGATAGCATTTGCGGTAATTGTTTATTATATTAACTACATTTCAGTTATTGTCTTATTAAAAACATATTTTTCCTTTTCACATTTAATAGCTGTCATATTTTTATATATTTGAAGACGACAGAAAAAATTGTAATCAAAGAAACACTAAGTAGCCTCGTCTATCTACGCTGACAATACTTCACAGTGAGATTCTCACATAGTATAATTGCATATAGAAGTGCTAATAGTTTTGCTGCTTGTTTCAGGACATTGTAATTCTTAACAAGGTTGATTTGGTATCTGCAGAAGGCTCTGGAGCTCTGGAGGAACTCGAGGAGGAAATCCATAACATTAACTCACTCGTAGAGATAATTCACTCTGTCCGGTGTCAAGTTGACTCATCTAAGATATTGAACCGCCACGCTTACGATACTGTAATAAATTACTCATATATTTGCTCTTCATCTGTAGTCTTTTCTTCCCACCTTGATGACCACGATTTACCTTTGCTGCCTCTTTGTTTCAGCATGCTGCACATTTAGAGGCATTGTTAGAAGAAAGTCGTTCTTTGTCTTCTAATAAGCTTCATGATAGTGGCGTGAGAACCCTATGCGTTTGTGAGACGGGCACAGTTGATATTGATAAGGTAGATTTTCAAATTTCATTCATAATGTTATCGTAGATCATTCAATTATATAATGTTTAAACCATGGCAGACTCGTATATGGCTAGAAGAAATTCTTTGGGAGAAGAAACATGACATGGATGTATACCGTTGCAAAGGAGTCTTAAGTGTTCAAAACTCTGATCAGTTGCATACTTTGCAGGTAAATTATCCTTCACGTCATTACAACTTTCCTTAAATAAGAATTTTCAATTTTATTATATGAGATCTGGGTTTTAAATCGTTTATCGGTGAAAACCTTGCAGGCGGTGAGGGAACTATATGAGATTGTTCCTGCTCGCAAGTGGAAGAAGGAAGAAAACAGGGTGAATAAGATAGTCTTTATAGGTAACTAGACGAGCTTTCTCGTGTCTTTAATTTTAATGATTAGAAATGGAACTACTTGCACTAGACTTCGGTGGTAGCTTTTTCTTGTGTAAGCATGAATTTGAATATTCTTCATCTTGTTAATATGTTTATTTTTGATTTGACAGGTCATAATCTGAAAGAAGATGTTCTAATTAGTTCCTTGAGAGCTCTTGCAACCTGTTAGGCTGTTTATTTGTATGGGTAAAGACTAATAGCATAAGTATTTATCAGTTTGGAAAAGTGACTTCTTTTTCTTTGGTTTCAAAACATAGTTCGAAATTTAGGCTACTCGCCCTGATTCAGGATTTGGCCGAAAGCAAAAACAAATCAAAGAAACTGTAATCGGAAAAGGCCACTAATGATACTCTTACAAGCCAAGATTAGTAAATTGCATTTGAATGTTGTTATGAGTTGTGTATATACTTTTTCTAGTGACCATCATCTCTTAATATAGTAATTTAATGTGACGGTCCACAATCCGAATGCTCTTTTATCGGTGATGGACGACAATCAGACTTGATTAGCAAATTTTAGATCATAATCCTCTCGATCAGGCATAAATGTGCTACCTCTCGAATCTCAATCAAATATTGTCTCCGTATTATTTTTGGTTGGCATTATCAACTTGACTCATCAGCTGCTTCAGTTTAATCCTATTCTATTGGATGAGTTATCCGTTGAGGCGAGCTCTATCCGTCGAGGCGAGCTCTATTGGGTCTAGGATGCAAGCCGGCTCACTCCAAGAGACTGGTACAAAAAACGACATTTTACGCAGTGTAGGGCCGAATTCCTTTCTTGTGACCAATTGAAGGCTAAGCATAAGCTGTTAAAAATAGTGTATAACTCAGTTGCCAAGTAAGTGGTAAATCCATTGAAATTTGAAAGACTTAACAACCAATTCCATTGGTATTTTCTTAATAGACCTTTAAAATCAAATTTCTCTAAATTTGAAAGAGAACTACCATCGACTTTGACAATATTATCTGAAAGTTTGTGTCCTGCTGCATCCGAATCCGATAGCGATATAGTGATAAATAGTTACCACTATCAGATGCAAGACAAACTAATTTCAACCAGTTGAGGTATGAGTTAAAAATAGTTGAAGTTCCATGGTTCAAGTCCCGACATAACCTTAAAATAATAAAAACATTCATCCAATTATACAAATTTATAAGATTGTGTCATGCATCTGATACTATTATATAGTTATCACATAAGCATGGGTACTTCTAAAATGGTGAAGTACCGGTACTGGATACGCACTCGTACCGAGTATTTGTACCGCATTTATGAAATTTGTGTTTTTGTCAAATATTAATATAGTATATTTATGTGTTTCATTATTTTTTTAATTATATCTTAACATTATTTTTGATGTTTTTCAATTTTTTATAGTAATATTTTGTTATCAACTAACAATTTAGTTCTCTATTTATATATTTTATAGAAAATTCTTATTTCTTACTAAGATACGTGTACCTTGATTTTTTTAAAAATATCATATCTCGTATTGGTTCCAGTATCCGCACCGGAAACCATACACGTAGTTATGCATCATAGGTTATCACTATCGGATGCGAGACACAAACTGATTTGAGCAGATGCAAGACACAAACTAATTCGAACCAATTGAGGATATGCAGGTCTAGAATGTTCTTTAATTTCACAAGGATTTTAAAAACGGTATGCAACCGCAAAAACGAACGTGACAAAATGGTATTGACAGGTGCCGATACCGATACTGTTATTCACTATTTTTATATTACAGAATAAATTGTGGTTAATTCACACCGCGACAACTGCAATCAATGTCGCAACACCTGTACCGACCGAAATCGCGAAAACCTTTACGCGACCGTGACCTTTATTTAAAACCTTGTTGGGTTCAGCACCAAATTTATTATACCATTTTCCAAATCAGAAATCACATCTTCTATGAGGAACATGAAAATAATAAAAGTTGTTTATGTATGAATAATGCAATATTGTTAATTAGAAAGGCTATTACCAACTCAAGGAAGATGAGATAAAACAAAAAAAGGAAAATTTTATTCAATACTTTTCTACCACTTCATCCATTGTTTGAGTCATTTATAGCAAGCCTAAACTCATTGCATGAAGATCCTATGCCAGGTGTTCAGACTATATAGCATTATAGTATATTACAACCAGAGAATCTATTAACTGAAGGGAACAATTTCTAAATAAAATTGATAACAGAATATATGAGGGAAAATGCTGACATTTCATAAATCAAATACTTCATTTCTAACCAACTTTAGTTTTTTTTACATCAATCTACAAAATACTTACATGGGTTGTTTATCATACATTAGTATCTTCAACTACTGGAAATCTATTCCTCCTCCTATCTCTAGTTGCCATCTTCTGTCCATATCTCTCAAGTATGTCTGCCAAATCAATCAACCCTACTTCCCGCAACTTTTTCGCTACATCCACAAACATTACCGCACCTTCCTCGTTCGAAAAGTAATACAAAAATTTGTTATAATCAAACCTCGGCACCTCCATCCCTCTATCCATCACCCTCTCCACATACTTAGTAGCTTCCTTCGAATGTCCAGCTTTCACCAAGCCACCAACAAAAATAGTATCAAAATTCACAAGAGGATCAGTCCCTTTCCTTCCTCTCCTCCCCAAATGACCCTGCAACAACATTATATAGGTATGCATATTCGGTTCGCAGCCTCTCTTTATCATCTCCCTAAAGACTTGAGTTGCTTCACTTGCTCTTCTCAACTTCAAAAGCCCTTTTATCAACCCATGGTAAACACTTATATCAACAACATCAATCTTCTCTACAACTTGATAAGCCTCTCTAACTCTATGTTTTGCTAGAAGCCCATACACAACATATCCCAACGTCAAACTATCAGCCCGAATACCTCTCTCGCACATTTCATCAAACACTTCATTAGCACGATTCACCATCCCCTTTTTACACAACCACTTAATCACAAGCCTATAAGTTGAAACATCAAGTTCATCCATTCTCTTCAACCTCATTGTTTCAAAAAGCTTCAAAGCCTCGCCAAATTGATTAACCTTGAAAAACGTCTCCATAAATTTCTCAACAGCATCAACATCAGGAACAAAACCTTCATCCACCATCAAATTCCATATCTTGGAAGCTTCAATCAAATCACCCTTTTCACAAAACCCACTAATCAAATGCTTATAACTAACACCATCGGGCTTAATCCAATCTTTCAACTTGAAAACAACAAACTTTGCTTCCTCAACAAGCTTAACCCTACACATTTCATCAACAACTTTATTCAATCTCTCAAGACTATAACCATACCCATTACAATTCATCAAGTGGAAAAACTCCAAACACTTTTTCAACTCTCTAGCACCACCAAGAGTCTTCAAAGCAATCACAAAGGTCCTATCGTTGGCCAAACGACGAGTCGCCGTTTCGTTAACAAGGCTCCAGAAGAGATCAATGTTGCGAGACTTCGAAACAACATCGAGCATTTTGTTGAAGGAAACAGAGGAGTGAGTGAAAGTTGGGTTTTTCTCTTGCTGTTGTTGCGTGAAAAGGAAGAAGCGGTAAACGGGTCGCCATGAATAAGGGAAACTGTTGCAGACTTGGAGGAAGAATTCGTGGGTGAGATGGAAGTTGGAAGAGGTGAGTTTTGAGTGGAGACGTGACTCGGGCGAGTTTTGTTGTTGGTAGAGAATGGTGCAGACTCGGAGGAGATCGTCTTGGTTTACCGGTGAAATGGGGTTTGAGAGGTGGCGGCGGAGTGGTGGAACGGTGAGGTTGTTTTTGAATAAAAGTACGGTGGTTCGTCGGAGAAACATCTTCAGTGATGTAATGAGAAAAAAAAAATCAGAAGTGAGGTTTAAGTTTTGAAACCTCGTATAACACCAACAACTCCATTAGTGTTCAATTGTATTTTATTAGTAATTCAGAAAGAAAAAAAAACTTATTTTACAAATAACGTGGATCTCAACAATTTTCAACTTAAATAAATTTATTTTAAAGTTTTGTTATTTTTTAATTTAAATAAATAGTGTTAGTTCGACACATTCATGAAAATATTCTGATAAAAACATTTATGATACTATTTATTATTTAATCATTTTTTTTTATGTACTATAAAATATTACTTAATTTGACATGTTTGAAAAAATTAGTTGTCCAAAAAAAATTGTTACTATTAAATTTTAAGACAATTTTAGTTTTTAGTTTTTTAATTATATTCTCTAATCAATGTTTTATATTTATTATTCTTCCATTTTGTATTAATGATTATTAAAATATATAAGGACAGCTTAATAAAATTATTTTTCTCGATCTTTTGTTTATTAAATTTTTCAATCGATGTGAAAGTGGTATGACTTATTTTGCGAGAAAGGGATATTTAATAAATGAAAAAAATTATTTCAAAATTAATGACATGGTTATAAAGCTCAGGACCATATAATAGATCAGGCCTTTTGATATCATAAAATTTTGATTCAGCTCGTGGTCAATAAGAATTCTTCCTATCACCCTCCTCTGATTAGACCTGACACCCCCCCATAATTTTATAATTTTAAAACTGTCGTTGAAAAAATTTAAAATTAATTTTTGTACGAAATTTTCGATAGACATGTCAGAATATCCGATACACATTAAATTTTCGATAGTGTATTTATAACTTTTGATATATTGAAATTTCTGAAATCTACGTGAACTCAAAAATATTACCGAAATTCTAAATGTTCCATTTTATGCTAAATTCAACTAAAATGAAATTTCCGATAGTTCATATTCTATTTAAAAAATAAATTTTAACACTACCAGAAATTTCGAAATTTCGGGTACAATCTGAAATTTTGAAATTTTCAATAGTGTAAAATTTTTTGAAAATTTCCGGTAAAAATAGATATATTTCAAAAATAAAAATCTGATTTTTACAAAGGGGTATAATGGTAAAAGTGCTCTAAATGAGGGTGTCAAGTTTAATTGGGGTGTCAAGTTAAATGCTTGTAGTTAACGTATAAAACTCTGGTTTGGTTCGAAGGATAACGGGGTTCATGGGCTTAACCTTCTAAAAGCTCTAGTATTATTTGATACACTCAATATCAATTCTATGAGAGAGGAGTAGGTCACTTCATTTAAACCGAACCTCTATAAATTTTGATGTTATCTCTTTTCCCTTAATTTTTTGCTTTCTGCATATTTTTTAACTCTGATTTAGAAAATAATTTAGTTTTAAACCAAGGAAAAAATGAGTTTAGAAAATATTTTTTAACTCTAATTTAGAAAATAATTTAGTTTTAACTTTTTGCTTTTCGCATAGTTTTAAACAAGCAAAAGATGAGTCAAAAAGAAGAAGAAAGACCCAAGAATGAGTGAAAAAAACAAAGTATGGAAGAAGGGACTTAGTGAAAATTCTGGTGAAAAAGAGTGTTTTTTAACGCAGTTACTGGAATAATCATTTGCATCATCGCGGGGCATCACATTCGCGATAGAGATGTATGAGTTACATCGCGCGGGATACATCAATAATGTGCGCGATGGGCACTTTTCTGAGCTTTTTCTGACGTGTTTTGACCCGTCATGAGCACTTTTTAAGATGATTTTAGCAATTTGAGAATGGTTGCAAATTTTGGAGACTAAAACACGATTTGGAGAGCACAAATTGTGATTTTTAGAGCATTTGAAGTCATTGGAGACCATCTCTTTAAGGGACTTCTTATGTTATTTTCATCTATGTGGTATAATTTTCTAAATAATGAGTAGCTAAACTCCTCTAGGTTAGGTTGTGTTATGATGAACCTTATTCAATCTTTTGGGATTATATGTTAGTTTGACTTTATACTAATTCTTTGAATTATAATCTTATTCAGTTGTTTCTTAATCGTAATGTTTTTCATTTGAGATAATTTGTTAATCTGATAATTGACACATATGGATTACAGACTCTTAGCCTATGTGTTGGACACAGGGAAATTGTTCTATTTACGTTGGTTGAATAGGGATAGGAGACCCTGAATAGTGGCATAGGGAAATAAAATTTTGTACATCGTCTAATCCTGCTTACGCCGGTGGACTAGGAATAGGAAACTCCAAGTAGTGATTAGTGAGTTATTTTGTGAGAGATCGGTTATAACGGTTTTGTTAATTTGCCATGAGATTATAAGGATAATATCATTCATATAAGGTATCATACATAAAAAAAGAGAGGATAAGGGGATTCGATACACAATCTAATCGTTTTAATATTTCCATTTTAAACTCGTAGTTTGTTTCTCATTCTGAAACCTACATCGTCTAATCCTGCTTACGCTGGTGGACTAGGAATAGGAAACTCCAAGTAGTGATTAGTGAGTTATTTTGTGAGAGATCGGTTATAACGGTTTTGTTAATTTGCCATGAGATTATAAGGATAATATCATTCATATAAGGTATCATACATAAAAAAAAGGATAAGGGGATTCGATACACAATCTAATCGTCTTAATATTTCCATTTTAAACTCGTAGTTTGTTTTTCATTCTGAAACCTGACACCCCCCTCCCCCTCCCATTTACTATCTTCCTTTTAATTACACAATTATTGACTTGTTCGAACACATTCCATGTGGATTCGATCTTTTATTACTGCGTAAGTATCAGTACAGTTTCCGAGAAGTCTTCATTAACATTAAAATTAAATTTACATTTTTTCATCCCAAATTCATAAATAAACAAACTTTTACGAGTCATCCTTAAAATCCTATAAACTATTGAACGATTTTGAAAAACACATTAGTCCACATGGAGACAATAAGGGTCCGTTTGTTTTGCCTTTTTTTAAAAATGATTTTAATAGTGTCACATATTTTAGTATAAAAAAAATATACAAAAAAACTTTTCATAAAAACTTCAAATGAAATTTTGGTTTGAATAGTTATTCTTAAAATGTTATTTTAGGTATTTTATCATTTTATGGAAACTTTTTTTAGATATCAAAATTTCAAAAAGTCACTTAATTTTGAAGCTATTTCAAATAGCTTTTCATAAAAATCATTTTTGAGATACAACTTTTTGAAAAAATTGAGATTTTGAGTATGTTTTGATCTTCAATAATGTATATTTTTGTTATAGAATGAACAATTCAATCTTTTAATTTATAAAAAATAAATTTTAAAAAACTTGTAATATTTTGAAAAACATTTTTGTAGAACCCATTTTAAAAAATACAAAGAAAAAATTCATTCTTTTAAAGTTAAAACAAACTGACCCTAAATTATGCTCATTGTTGTACCGACAAAAAAATGACATTATTGTTGGAGATTAGTGTTAGTTTTTAAAGATATTGTGGTAGTTGTTATTGTTTTATATATTTTGTTATATCTTTTTATATATGTGTATTTTTTTTGTTTATAGTCCGTAATCTACTAATATTGTTAACTAGTTATGTTGATATTTGTTTATGCGAGGTAAGGTTTGTCGGTTTATGCGCGGCCTCTAAGAGGGGATGAATTAGATTTATTGGATTTTTCTCAATTTGAAGCGTTAACACTAATTTTGTTATTTTTCAGAATATATATGAAAGTAAATATACTGAAAAATAAATACAGGAAGTAAAAGAACACAATGATGTATACTGATTCCCCTTATAATCCGAGAGTACTTCAGTCTCCTCACTCCCCGTGAGAGATTTTCCACTATGTTAGATCTTTGTACAAATCATCAACCAATACCAATCGTATAATCTTCTAACATAAGCCACACAAGTGGAAAAAAAACCTTTATTTTTCAATCTCTTGTTTCCAACAATCCTGAACAACAAGGTATACACAAATCTGAGTTTGTAACAGAAGTTATAGCTCTTAAATCTATTATGTATTAATTTATCTTCTCTTTCTACTGAACACAATCCAAACATATACACCTAAGTGCTCAAAATAATATGAATGAAACTTTAATGAATCCGTATGAAAGTTCATGCAGAAAGTTTCATATTTGAAAGTTTCGAAACTTGTTTGGATTATTAGACGTGAAAGTTGTATATCAAGGAATATCTTTTGAAATATAAAAGTTTTGTGTCTAAGAGTATCTATTTTGAAAACTGAAACTACATGTATAAAAGTATATATTCATGAAACCAGGGGTATGTTACATGCAATATACCCTTTTGAAATAGTATATATTCATGAAACATTGTCATGTTTGATATATGAAAGTTATAAAACGCTAGAATCAGATTTTTCATGAAAACTTGAAATTTTTGAGTATATAACGAGTTACCAGAAAAGGTGTAACTTGTTACACCTGATACGCTTACATAAACTAAGGTATTTTTAATCTGTGTAAATTGTGGCGGTTTTAAAATTCTCTTACGTCGGTTTAAAATGCTACAATTTACCAAAAACAGAATGTTTTCAACAATCTTCTGAAAAACCATTTTTACATTTATGTAACTGGTTAAAGCTGCTATGAAAGTAAAAAATATTTCAAAATAAGTTTCAAACAAGTTCCACATGATATTAAAGTGAACGCATGCACAAGATAAAATAATTATGATTATTCTGAGCAATTAAGATATATATATATATATATATATATATATATATATATATATATATATATATATATATACTTGAATTGTAAAGAATACTCAACCATCTTAATTATTATATTGACCTTCCAAAGCTTATGATCATTTGAACTTGATCGCTCTAGTCTTCAAGTTTTGACTTCTTTTTGTTGATGTGTTTGTCCTCATCAAAACTATAACCAAAGACAAGAAGAACTCTTCTTCACATTCTCCCAATTTTTGATGATGACAAAATATCATTTGAAAATATAATTGTCCATCAATGAATTGCTTCAATATGTGAGTGTTTAAAATATTGAGTAGCAACTAGAATCTCCTCCTATCTTGTATGTCTCCTCATTTCTTTTGAAATTCAAGACTTTTTTCCCTAAAAATATTATGAACAAGAGCAAATATAATATCTACTATTTCTCCCTCATTTGACATTATCAAAAAGAAGACAAAGTAGAATAAAATACAAAACAAAGTGACAACATAGGAAGGATATATTATTATAATTCAAAATTAATAGCACAAAATTAGAGACTTGTCTCTTTCACAAGGATTTAATGTCAAAATTGATATCAATTTTGATGCTTCTTCAAAATATATCTTCAATCAATGAAAATTTTAGAACTACCATATCAAATGGTATTGTATCTTAAAAGATCAACTTTGATTTGACAATTCTAGCATATGATATTCAAGTACCTACAAAATAATTAATAGTTCTTTAGTATGTAACATTCTTTGGGTCCTCTTGGGTTAGATCCATTTCTCACTCATACATACTCACATAAGGAATATCATAATTTCTTATATAGTAAGTATTAGAAGTATGACCTTTTTGCATTACAATAAAAACATGTATGCTTAAAAACATGATTTCTTTTATCTACTTTTAATATATAAAAGTTAATTACCACCATAATTACTTAATTACCCTAATTACAATCCATAATACAGCTACTTTCATGTTCCTATAAGTAATTTCGTACTAAACTCTATTTATACTACTAAAAAATATTACCGTTATTTTATTGTTGTTGCAATCTTATCATTCCAAAATGAAATCAATATTCTGAAATCAAATTAATTATTATTGTAGTTTTTTTGCCAAATATTATCTTACTTGATTTTCTTTTAATGACAAAATGAATATTTAATTGTATAATTATATGTTATTAAATTATAACTTTAAAATTAAAAATAACTATTTAATATAGTTGATTAATATTAATTGAGTAATTTAATATTATTGTTAATTTACCTACCAATTAATTATTATTATTGTTATTATTATTATTATTGATATTTACCCGCCATATATGATAAGAATATTTTTAAAATTTAAATAATATATTTATTATTTGATTTGATTTGATTTAATTGAGATCCAAACACTATAAATTAAAATCGGTTACTTATTATGAACAATAATATAGGGTCATTCCAATGTCAATCTATTATTAATTGAATTTTACATAAATGTAATTTTGCAATAACACGTTGGCATATTGAATCTTATACCGCTGTTATCTTTGCACTAACATATTTTATCCTTTCAACAGAATAATTATAGTAAATACGTACATTCTGTATACCGAATTATAATAAAAATGTATTAAAATCAAAAGCAATAAAACTGTTTACAGTAAATAAAAATATAGAATAACATCTTAAAATTCTATTCTATTTGATTATTCATTTACTTATTACTAATTTATTTATTATATAAAAATATATCAAATAAAATTTTAAATATATGTTGTGTCATTAGCATTTATTTCAACTTTTGATTTATTATTGATTTTTTATTTCAATGAATTTTTCTTTAAATATTTATGATCATGAAGAAATTAGACTATATTTTTATTTACTGTAAACAGTTTTATTGCTTTTGATTTTAATACATTTTTATTATAATTCGGTATATAGAATGTACGTATTTACTATAATTATTCTGTTGAAAGGATAAAATATGTTAGTGCAAAGATAACAGCGGTATAAGATTCAATATGACAGCGTGTTATTGCAAAATTACATCTATGTAAAATTCAATTAATAATAGATTGACATTGGAATGATCTTATATTATTGTTCATAATAAGTAACCGATTTTAATTTATAGAGTTTGGATCTCAATTAAATCAAATCAAATCAAATAATAAATATACTATTTAAATTTTAAAAATATTCTTATCATATATGGCGGGTAAATATCAATAATAATAATAACAATAATAATAATTAATTGGTAGGTAAATTAACAATAATATTAAATTACTCAAGTAATATTAATCAACTATATTAAATAGTTATTTTTAATTTAAAGTTATAATTTAATAACATATAATTATACAATCAAAACGATGTTATATATGTGTAACATCAAAGGTTGGATCCTTTTCAGCATTTTGCCACACACCTCTATCAAATTTATATACTCTTTTTTTTTCCAGGTTATTAGGTTTGTAATTTTATAGTCATCTAAATTTGCAGTTACATTAATTTTTGAATTTTTTTTCAGTGAAAATGAGTAGAAAGGTTGATTCTGTGAAAGACATCAATGACTCAAAAGAAACTTGGCGTCTTGCTGTTCGAATAATAGATGTTTGGAGTGTTGTGAATAATAAGGGTATTGAACATTTGGAGATGATTGTTATGGATTCCTTGGTAAATTGCTTTTCTTTTTTTAAGTATAGATTTTTGTATGATAGTTAGTAATTACAACAAAATGCTTTTTTGTATAACATATAAAAAGAAGATTATTTTCATTTTGTTAGGGTGATCGGATTCAGGTCCTTATTCGTCATGACCATTTACTGAAATGGAAAGAGGTCATCAAGGAGAATATGACCTGCATTATAAACAATGACAGTGTCTATAACAATGATTTTCAGTGGAAGGTATGTGATCATTCAAAAAAATTGTGTTTCTTGGTGGTACCACAATGAAGGCAATCGAACTTCAAAATATTCCACCTAAAGGATATTTCTTTAAAGATTTTGGTGAGATACTTCAAGGCAAATGCAAAACCGATAGACTGGAAGGTAATTTAAATTCTATTATAACTTATATAACTTATATATTTGCAAACACATTCAATAATGAACCTTACTTTAATGTAGATATTATTGGTGCTGTTAGTGAGATAAACCATATCTAATCCAATACTCCGGGGAAGAAAGTTGTTGTTTCTGTTGTGCTGAAAGATTTGAAGTAATGCGCAATGTTTTCATAACTTATGTGTTTGATAAATTTATATATTTTGCATCACTGAATCCCATCATATAATATTGTTTATTTATATTGCAAAATAGGGGTAATTGCATAAATTGCAATTTATGGGAAATCTATGGATCAAAATTTTTGGCTTACTACAATGATCCTAAAAACAATGGAGCTACTGTAATTCTGCTCACTCATGCAATGGTAAAAGATGGCCAAGGTATTACACTATCAGACTTTATAAATACATAGCTGATTTGTATTTTTCATTATACGTTCAATAATTTTTATATTAATTATACAATTTACAGTGTCAAATGCATGGAGTGTGTCATACCCCAAAATTTGCCCATTAATATTTCAAGACATTTTTCAGGGGCATTCCGACTCATTTTACGGCACTGATCTTAAAGGGACAAAGGCCCAGCTCACGAATGGCCCAATCCAGAAAATGGCCCAAACTGGCCTGTTCGCTACACGCTCGCCTAGCGAACGTTCGCTACACGCTCGCCTAGCGAACGTTCGCTACACGCTCGCCTAGCGAAGCAAACATTCGCTACCAGCTCGCCTAGCGAGTCTGACAGACAACAAAAAATTCCGGGCTTCGTTCTGAGCCCATTAGGTCATGAAAAAGGGCATTATAAATACCAGCACTTCAGTAATGAAAGGGAGGACGAAAAACAGAGGGAGACAGACGAAAACCCTGGCACAAAAACCCTGGAGGCTACTTTAGAAACCCTGAAGACCGCTCCTCCGCTCCGAAGCTACCACCGCCCAACTCAATCCGGCTCGCCAATTCAAGGTTGCAATTCGATTGCAAATAGGTTTGCATTACTATTATCGCTTTATTTTCTTAATTTGCATGTGATACCGCTTTATGTTCTTAACTTGCATGTGATATTATAATTGAATTCATAAACATATTTGAGGTTTTGCATGTGAATTTAAGTGTGCCTGAATATTGTGAATGTTGAACCGTATAATTATGTGTTGGATGCCATAAGCCATGCCGCAGGTTGAAGTCATACTGTTCTGAAATTCAAAACCCGCAGCCGCTCGCTAGCACATCGCTAAGCGAGCATGTAGCGAGCATTCGCTAGGCCCTCGCTAGGCGAGGCAGAGGCGAACGGGACAGTCGCTAATATTTTGTTTGTTATGTCCTATGCGTATCTGATCTATTATATGTTAATTATGCACTGTTTTGCCTGACATTCATGCTGCTGTATTTTCTTTTGCGGTGTAATCTTCGATTACACCCCGATTTGGTATTCTAACCCGTTTGCTGAATTTTGCCAAGGTTCACATGTCCCAGGAAAAGATTGACGTTAGGTCTTCCACTTTATTTGTGGGATACCCTTGTGGGGACTCACCTTAAATTGCTTAATTAATTTTAATGTGTTAATTTTAATGTATTAATTTTCATGTATTAATTTTAATGTATTGATTTTAATGTGGAGATTCATCCTAATCACCTAATTGACTTTAAAATATGGCCTTTAAATATGTGATCTTGGACCTCTCTTTTGCCTTATGATATTACGGTATTACGGTCATGTCCCGCGAATGTAGGGATACACTTAGCAAAGACCCTTCGATTAAATCATCATAAAATAAATCATGGTCCCTCGGATGTTGCCTTCGAAAATACGATTTTGTCCCTCGATGACCCTTCGGTGTAGCCTACGGTTAGATGATGATCGTCCCTTCGAATGCTAAGGTATCCTTACAACTGTTGCCTTCAATGACCTATCGATGACCCTACGGTGACCCTTAAACATCCAAAGGGTAAGATTACTTACTTCTCAATAGTAAGGACAGTTTTACCCTCATAAGGATAGGAAATGCCCATAACGACCTCAGGAAGGTATAACTCTCAATTACTGGATCATAACCTAAAACATTTTCCACCCCTCACACTTTACACTTTACAAATCCTAGAAAATCACCACTTGGTATACATTCATACTAGAATCATTACCGAGTTATATTTTTCTAAACCATTTTCAAAATCAAATGAGATAAAGACTTTGTATACATTCATACGAGAATCATTACAAAGTTAAACTCTCTTTCAAACATTTTTTAAGCAATTCACCGACACTTTTCAGACAAAAATATAAGTGATCCAGTAATTAAGAGCCCATGGATAACCATGGATACAAAGGGTGCTAACACCTTCCCTTTGTATAATGTACCTCCCGAACCCAAAATCTATTGAGGTCTTTCCTGTTCTTTTCCACCTTTCCTTATTGGATAAAAGAAAAGTCGGTGGCGACTCTTGCTATCCGCGACATTGCGATAAAAAGCAAAACACCCCAAGTCAGTTCACCGTATGACAGAACTGGCGACTCTACTGGGGAAATACTTTAAAAAGAGAGGTTACCTTAAAAAACAAGACCACTTATTTAAAATTGTCTGATTTACTTTTAAGGGATTGCTTGGGTATTCTTGAGTGAAAGATCCTACACCCGGATCTAGTGTACCTTAGGTAAGTAGCAATAGATCATCGCGACTATCCGGCGTATACTGGAATGGTTAAAATGATGGCTACGGTTAATGTGACACTTTGGTTGTCCTGATGTTCCTCATGTTACTTGAGGAAAAATTTGGCTTCCGCGTGGTGTCATTAAAGCATTAACCTGACCTTTAGAACCCTAATTGACTCATCCTGGCCATTAGAAAGTAGTGAGATAACTGACTTCGGTTCCGACTGGGGTTGGTTGAGACTCGATACTACACTCTTTGAGATTGAACTTTAGGGAAGCTTCGGTCAACCACTTGGTGTTGCACTGAAGTGGACTTAAAGGAAGGTCGATGATCTGAGATCCTTTTAGAACCCGGTTACTATTCTAGGACAGGTTGAACCAACTAAACTTCAGTGGGGAGGTTACTTACCTATGGAACTCATGCAAGCCTTAAAACCTAGGAATGATGGTTGTGTGACTTGCTTGTGCTTGTTATTTATTTAACCTCATAACATCATAACATCATAACATCATGACATCATAACATTGTACTAACCATTTCAAGGACTTAGGGATTTAACTTTGCTCTGTTTTGTATGAAAAAAAACAAAAAAAAAAACAAAAAAAAAAGTTTCCCTTTTCGGTAGTTTATGCAAAGTTAAATTCCAAAAGGCCTTGAAAACATTTCATGCATTGCATAGCATAACATAGCATAACAGGTACTCTAAAGGGATCAGTGTTCTCACAGTTTTCCTCCACACAGAAAAATGGACCTCGAACAAACTATCAAGGATCTCCATGCTCAGAATGCTCAACTCCAGGAGATGATCTTGAACTTATCCAAGGGGCAGAAGGAACTGAAGGCTCTCTTGCTCGAGAAGAAAAAAGACAAGAAATCTGTGAGGCACATTAACCCGGGAAGAAGGCAGTTTACGAAGATCAATATGACTTTAGCACAAGCACTGCAGGGTATGCTAAAAGCAAATTTAATTACCCTCAGAGATCCTCCTGCAAAACCCAACACTACTTCTCCTCGTTATAATCCCAATGCCAGGTGTGCATATCACTCCGATAGCCCCGGGCATGATACAAACAATTGTTGGTCGTTGAAGAACAAAATTCAGGATATGATCGACGCCGGAGAATTTGAATTTGATCCGCCTGAGACTCCTAATGTCATCACTGCTCCTCTGCCTAATCAGGACGAGACTGTCAATGCTGTGGAAGATACTGATAACGATTATGACTTGGATAGCTGGATTTTCCCAACAATTGGTGACAGACTCGACAATTGGAAGGCTGAAGACACTATCCCGATTTCCTTTAGTCGAGAGTAATTATTATTGCTAGTTTAGTATTTCAAAAGCATTGTGTCTATACCCGGGGCATAATAGCTAATTTTAAGGGTTTGTCATTTTCATAAGCATATTCATATTCAATAGATCAATGGACTTTTTGCATTCAAATATTGCGCTCTTTATCTTTCCTGTCATTTTTCAAACAAGCTATGTTTTCTTGCACACACTCACGTAACAATTTGCCGATCCATATCCACTCTGGATCCTGTTGGTAATGACTCTGCTACTGTTCATTATGACTTTGAAAATCCGATCTACCAAGCCGAGGATGGAAGTGAGGAAGATTGTGAAGTCCCTGGAGAACTTGCCAGACTGGTACTACAAGAAGAAAAGACCACACAGCCGCATGAGGAATCAATTGAAATTGTAAATCTGGGTACTGAAATAGACAAGAAAGAAGTCAGAGGTTTCTTGGGACACTTGAATTACATTGCCCGATTCATTCCACACTTGACTGCTACCGGCAAACCCATCTTCAAATTACTAAAAAGGAAAAATCAAGAGATGGTATGGAATGATGAATAACAAAATCAGGAAATATCTCCAAGAACCTCCAATTCTGATGCTACCAGTTGAAGGAAGACCTCTAACTATGTATTTGACCGTGTTAGAAAATTCAATAGGGTGTGCTGGGGCAACATTACGAGTTTGGTCGAAAAGAGCACGCCATATACCGCCTTAGCAAAAGGTACCGACTGTGAAACAAGATACTCACAGCTCGAGAAAGCTTGCTGTGCTTTGGCTTGGGCTGCTCGCCGACTAAGACAGTATATGTTGAATCATACCACTTTATTGACTTCTAAGATGGATTCTATCAAATACCTATTTGAGAAACCTGCTGTCTCCTGAAAGAGTTATCACTGACAATGGTACTAATTTGAACAACAAGATGATTACTGAACTCTGCACGCAGTTCAAAATAAAACACCATAACTCTTCTCCGTACCGGCCAAAGATGAACGGCGTCGTGGAGGCTGCTAATAAGAGTATCAAGAAGATCATACAAAAAGATGACAATAACATACAAAGACTGGCATGAGATGTTACCTTTTGCTCTTCATGGTTACCGCACTTCGACAGGGGCAACTCCGTTCTCTTTAGTCTATGGAATGGAAGTCATCTTACCAGTGGAAGTTCAGATTCCCTCTCTAAGAATCATGAAAGAGGCAGGCTTAGATGAAGATGAACGGATTCAGACCCGACTCGATCAGATGAATTTGATTGAAGAGATTCGCGGCTGTTTGTCATAGGCAGATATATCAGAAACGCATGATCCAGGCATTTAACAAAAAGGTCCAGAGACAGGTATATCAAATTGGCGACTTGGTGATCAAGCGTATCATTCTACCGCAAGATGATCCCAGAGGTAAATGGACTCCCACATACGAAGGGCCATTTATGGTTAAGAAGATATTCTCTGGTGGAGCCATGATGCTTGCTACAATGGATGGCGAAGACTTCCCGCATCCTGTGAACGCTGACATAGTTAAAAAATACTACGCATAAGAGAGACCTGCTAGGTCGACGTACCTAGGCAAAAGTAAGGGCATCCCGGCGAACCAAAAGGGTTCGGGCAAAAATTAGGGATAAACATATAAAGACGTACACCCGGCAAGTCGAAAACCTGAAAAGGCGGCTTGAGCAAAAAAGGGTATCCCGGTGGACTGAAAACCTGAAAAGGCGGTCCAGGCAAAAATTAGGGATTAAAGCGTATGACTATGCCCCGTTCTCTGTCTGCTTCAACCAAGCTCAAGGGACTGAACAAGCCAATCACTTCTATCCGACAGCAGGAGATGAGATGCTTGAAGACATAATGACAGTAGTGGAGTTAAAATCAACAGGTTTTTTTTTCCTCATAGCTTCTCTTTGTTCTCTTGACAATTTCCTCTTACTAGGATTTCTGTCTCCTTGTACTCAAATCGCCTATTTATAGGCCCTCTTTCAAAATCAATACAATTTCATTTCCAAAAAAAATGCTTTTGTTTTACTTTCTCTGTTTTGTTTGCGTAAACGTCCATTGATTTACTTTGAATTGATTTATGCATTTGAATATGATCAGTGTTTACCAAAAATGCATGCCTAGAATAGTAATAGCAATTACTACTAGACTTCAGGATCGAGGAGAAGGGCTAATCATGCTTTCCAATGAATCCGTTGCTAATTCTATTCCCCAACAAGAACCAGCTATTTCCCAGCAAAGGTCGCATCATCAGACATACTGGTCATCTCTTCTACCCTCAGCCAGGCTCGGTTAAATATCTCTGCCATCAGATAAAAGTCAAATACCCCTAGCTAAGGAAGGGTCATCAATACAAATATCTCCGACCAGAAGACTGAGATTTATTTCCCCAGTAGAGTCCTCTGGAAGAACGTTTCATTCCGCATCATATACATTGCATCATTTCACATCACATACCTACATACAATTTTCATTCCGCATCATATACATTACATCATTTCATAACATATACATGTATACAATGCTCTCATTTATTCCAGACGCATAATTCACTCATTGCATCATTTCACAGCACACGCATGCATACAACATTTGCATCTCATGCATCATGACATGGCATGAAGCTAACTTTATTTTTCAGGTTAATCATCCTCTCGCCACAGTCAAAACAAAGGTCCATTCAGACGGACATCCTCACCTATTACATTCAAGATTTAACTATATCCCTCAGATACTGCCTAGCGCACGGCACATTCCGAGGTGTAGTCTAGCGCACGACTACTTTCTTCTTCAGATATATCTTTCAGATATACTCCATGTCAACATTCATTCTGACATCCTCCTAACGATGGCATTTATAAGTACATCCCAGACATTCATTGCAAATACAACATATACAAATACTAGCAGATATAGCCTAGCGTACGGTTCATTCTGATTCAGCTCAACATATGACTCCTTCAACAACTCAGATACGATCTAGCGTACGATCCATTCTGACCTTCAACAACTCAGATACGATCTAGCATACGATCCATTCTGACCTTCAACAACTCAGATACGATCTAGCATACGATCCATTCTGACCTTCAACAACTCAGATACGATCTAGCATACGATCCATTCTGACCTTCAACCACTCAAATACAGTCTAATGTACGACCAAGTTAGACCTTCGAGTCCTCAGATTCTGCTCAGTGACAGTCTAATGTACGACCAAGTTAGACCCTCGAGTCCTCAGATTCTGCTCAGTGACAGTCTAATGTGCGACCAAGTTAGACCGTCAAGTCCTCGGATTCTGCTCAGATACAGTCTAATGTACGACCAAGTTAGACCTTCAAGTCAGATACTGCTCAGTGACAGTCTAATGTACGACCAAGTTAGACCGTCCAGTCCTCGGATTCTGCCCAGATATAGTCTAATGTACGACCAAGTTAGACCAGATTCTGCTCAGTGACAGTCTAATGTGCGACCAAGTTAGACCGTCAAGTCCTCGGATTCTGCTCAGATACAGTCTAATGTACGACCAAGTTAGACCAGATTCTGCTCAGTGACAGTCTAATGTGCGACCAAGTTAGACCGTCAAGTCCTCGGATTCTGCTCAGATACAGTCTAATGTACGACCAAGTTAGACCTTCAAGTCAGATTCTGCTCAGTGACAGTCTAATGTGCGACCAAGTTAGACCGTCAAGTCCTCGGATTCTGCTCAGATACAGTCTAATGTACGACCAAGTTAGACCAGATTCTGCTCAGTGACAGTCTAATGTGCGACCAAGTTAGACCGTCAAGTCCTCGGATTCTGCCCAGATATAGTCTAATGTACGACCAAGTTAGACCAGATTCTGCTCAGTGACAGTCTAATGTGCGACCAAGTTAGACCGTCAAGTCCTCGGATTCTGCCCAGATATAGTCTAATGTACGACCAAGTTAGACCAGATTCTGCTCAGTGACAGTCTAATGTGCGACCAAGTTAGACCGTCAAGTCCTCGGATTCTGCCCAGATACAGTCTAATGTGCGACCAAGTTAGACCAGATTCTGCTCAGTGACAGTCTAATGTGCGACCAAGTTAGACCGTCAAGTCCTCGGATTCTGCTCAGATACAGTCTAATGTACGACCAAGTTAGACCAGATTCTGCTCAGTGACAGTCTAATGTACGACCAAGTTAGACCTTCAAGTCCTCGGATTCTACTCAGATACAGTCTAATGTACGACCAAGTTAGACCAGATGTTGCTCAGATACGGTCTAATGTACGACCCAATTAGACCTTCGTCTCCTCAGATGCTACCTAGTGTACGGTACATTTCTGAAGTGTAGTCTAGTGTACGACTACCCCCTTTTATCATCAGATTCAGCCTAATGGACGGCTCATTCTGCCCAGATACGGTCTAATGTACGACCCAATTAGACATTCGTCTCCTCAGATGCTACCTAGTGTACGGTACATTTCTGAAGTGTAGTCTAGTGTACGACTACCCCCTTTTATCATCAGATTCAGCCTAATGGACGACTCATTCTGCTCAGATACGGTCTAATGTACGACCCAATTAGACCTTCGTCTCCTCAGATGCTACCTAGTGTATGGTACATTTCTGAAGTGTAGTCTAGTGTACGACTACCCCCTTTTATCATCAGATTCAGCCTAATGGACGGCTCATTCTGCTCAGATACGGTCTAATGTACGACCCAATTAGACCTTCGTCTCCTCAGATGCTACCTAGTGTACGGTACATTTCTGAAGTGTAGTCTAGTGTACGACTACCCCCTTTTTTATCATCAGATTCAGCCTAATGGACGGCTCATTCTGCTCAGATACGGTCTAATGTACGACCCAATTTGACCTTCGATGCTACCTAGTGTACGGTACATTTCTGAAGTGTAGTCTAGTGTACGACTACCCCCTTTTTATCATCAGATTCAGCCTAATGGACGACTCATTCTGCTCAGATACGGTCTAATGTACGACCCAATTAGACCTTCGTCTCCTCAGATGCTACCTAGTGTACGATACATTTCTGAAGTGTAGTCTAGTGTACGACTACCCCCTTTTATCATCAGATTCAGCCTAATGGACGGCTCATTCTGCTCAGATACGGTCTAATGTACGACCCAATTAGACCTTCGTCTCCTCAGATGCTGCCTAGTGTACGGTACATTTCTGAAGTGTAGTCTAGTGTACGACTACCCCCTTTTATCATCAGATTCAGCCTAATGGACGGCTCATTCTGCTCAGATACGGTCTAATGTACGACCCAATTAGACCTTCGTCTCCTCAGATGCTACCTAGTGTACGGTACATTTCTGAAGTGTAGTCTAGTGTACGACTACCCCCTTTTATCATCAGATTCAGCCTAATGGACGGCTCATCCTGCAACTCCAATACAGTCTATCATAAGACCCATTTGGATCTTCAACTCAGAGACGATCTAGCGTACGATCCATTCTGATTTTTCATCCTCGGCAAAGTCATCTGCCTAACGAACAACTCACTCTGGTATTCAGATACGGTCCAGTGTATGATCCATTCTGATCCCTTATCCCCAGCAGTATATAGCATACTCCGACTCCCCGACGAAGTCGACAGCATAATGGATGACTCACTATACGGTCTGATGTACGACCCGGTGTGACACCCATGTCTCCAGATATCGTCTAACGTACGACACAATCTGGAAATCTCCTCATCAAACTTCCTGGATGGCATCTTTAAGCCCATCTCCGTCAAGACTAATTGACAAGTGCAAATTTTTGGGGGCATTCTAGTGTTCAATAATCTTCCACCTCCAGACCACGAATGGCATGCACGCCATCCTAACTCTCTCGGTTCAAGAATATTGAACAGGGGCAGCTGTCATACCCCAAAATTTGCCCATTAATATTTCAAGACATTTTTCAGGGGCATTCCGACTCATTTTATGGCACTGATCTTAAAGGGACAAAGGCCCAGCTCACGAATGGCCCAATCTAGAAAATGGCCCAAACTGGCCTGTTCGCTACACGCTCGCCTAGCGAACGTTCGCTACACGCTCGCCTAGTGAAGCAAACGTTCGCTACCAGCTCGCCTAGCGAGGCTGACAGACAACAAAAAATTTCGGGCTTCGTTCTGAGCCCATTAGGTCATGAAAAAGGGCATTATAAATACCAGCACTTCAGTAATGAAAGGGAGGACGAAAAACAGAGGGAGACAGACGAAAACCCTGGCACAAAAACCCTGGAGGCTACTTTAGAAACCCTGAAGACCGCTCCTCCGCTCCGAAGCTACCACCGCCCAACTCAATCCGGCTCGCCAATTCAAGGTTGCAATTCGATTGCAAACAGGTTTGCATTACTATTATCGCTTTATTTTCTTAATTTGCATGTGATACCGCTTTATGTTCTTAACTTGCATGTGATATTATAATTGAATTCATAAACATATTTGAGGTTTTGCATGTGAATTTAAGTGTGCCTGAATATTGTGAATGTTGAACCGTATAATTATGTGTTGGATGCCATAAGCCATGCCGCAGGTTGAAGTCATACTGTTCTGAAATTCAAAACCCGCAGCCGCTCGCTAGCACATCGCTAAGCGAGCATGTAGCGAGCATTCGCTAGGCCCTCGCTAGGCGAGGCAGAGGCGAACGGGACAGTCGCTAATATTTTGTTTGTTATGTCCTATGCGTATCTGATCTATTATATGTTAATTATGCACTGTTTTGCCTGACATTCATGCTGCTGTATTTTCTTTTGCGGTGTAATCTTCGATTACACCCCGATTTGGTATTCTAACCCGTTTGCTGAATTTTGCCAAGGTTCACATGTCCCAGGAAAAGATTGTCGTTAGGTCTTCCACTTTATTTGTGGGATACCCTTGTGGGGACTCACCTTAAATTGCTTAATTAATTTTAATGTGTTAATTTTAATGTATTAATTTTCATGTATTAATTTTAATGTATTGATTTTAATGTGGAGATTCATCCTAATCACCTAATTGACTTTAAAATATGGCCTTTAAATATGTGATCTTGGACCTCTCTTTTGCCTTACGATATTACGGTATTACGGTCATGTCCCGCGAATGTAGGGATACACTTAGCAAAGACCCTTCGATTAAATCATCATAAAATAAATCATGGTCCCTCGGATGTTGCCTTCGAAAATACGATTTTGTCCCTCGATGACCCTTCGGTGTAGCCTACGGTTAGATGATGATCGTCCCTTCGAATGCTAAGGTATCCTTACAACTGTTGCCTTCAATGACCTATCGATGACCCTACGGTGACCCTTAAACATCCAAAGGGTAAGATTACTTACTTCTCAATAGTAAGGACAGTTTTACCCTCATAAGGATAGGAAATGCCCATAACGACCTCAGGAAGGTATAACTCTCAATTACTGGATCATAACCTAAAACATTTTCCACCCCTCACACTTTACACTTTACAAATCCTAGAAAATCACCACTTGGTATACATTCATACTAGAATCATTACCGAGTTATATTTTTCTAAACCATTTTCAAAATCAAATGAGATAAAGACTTTGTATACATTCATACGAGAATCATTACAAAGTTAAACTCTCTTTCAAACATTTTTTAAGCAATTCACCGACACTTTTCAGACAAAAATATAAGTGATCCAGTAATTAAGAGCCCATGGATAACCATGGATACAAAGGGTGCTAACACCTTCCCTTTGTATAATGTACCTCCCGAACCCAAAATCTATTGAGGTCTTTCCTGTTCTTTTCCACCTTTCCTTATTGGATAAAAGAAAAGTCGGTGGCGACTCTTGCTATCCGCGACATTGCGATAAAAAGCAAAACACCCCAAGTCAGTTCACCGTATGACAGAGTGGTTCCAAATTGTTGATAAATGAAGACATCCCTGAAATTCAAGATTTTATGTCTAAGTATGGATTTTATTTATTTATTTATATTCAGATTATTATACATGATTTTTAATTTCAAAAACAATCTTATTTCTATAGGTTGCCTACTAATGAACAGAATGAGAAGTCTACTCAATCTGCAAAATCTCTTTCTAATTGGTCTGATGGTTCTCAGTATTCGCCAGTAGAAAGGTTTGTTCATAATGCGAAATGTATGTCCTTAAGTCAGTTCTGCAAAATCAAACATGTAAGTTGAATACTATAGAGCCGAATTTATCTTTACTATTACAATTATATTGTTTGCTTTTTGAAATTAATATTATTTTTTATTTGCTTTTAGGAAACTTTATGTGTTACTGTAGCAACCACATTGAAATTTCTTGTCTCAAAGTATGGATGGTTTTATTATGGCTGCACAAGGTGTTCTTCGAAGGCACCTAATCCTGAAAAAGCTTATGAATGTTCATGTGGGCAAAAAGTCGAACAGCCTATACCAAGGTACATATAATCTAGATGAATTGCAAATAAATTTGGTAATGGATTTGTTATTAATCATATTATTTTCTTCGTTTAAAATACTATAGGTACAAGATTGAGATATATGTTAGCAATGGTGAATCAAAATATCGATTTGTATTCTGGGATTCCGAATGTGCTGCTATACTTGGAATGACTGCTGAATTTATGCATAACTCTATGGTGGAGGTACATTGTTATACATAAGTTAAAATGTTAATAGTTTATCGAGTTGTAAAGTTCAGATTATCACTCATGGTTGATATTTTATTTTTCCATTAGAATGGAGAAGATGATCCAATGGTTTATCCTGATGAGCTTGAAATGCTGTTGAATAAGAAAATGGCTTTTAGAGTTAAGGTGCAGCCAACGTTTTCCCAAGCGTTTGTTTGGAAGCTTTGTGATGATGAAGCCTTTGTTAAAGAGATTGAAAATGACTACATAGTAGAAGACGTATAATATTCACTTAATTCATGTATTATTTAAACATTTAACAAGTATAATAAATATTTGATGTTTCAATGTGCAGAATTAGTCTAAAACTGAATATGCAAAGTTGGTCCCAAACAAAGAAAATTTGGAAACTTCCGCAGTAAGTATCTTCATTTGTTAACATAATAATTTTCTATGATAAATATTGTATTATTATAATTCATTTTATATCTGACAATTAATTTTTTATATTGCAAGCAAACATTATCTGCATCTGGTGAAAATGATCCAAAATCAATCATTCTAATGACTCCGGCTAAGGATGTTGTAATTGCTGACAAGGGTGAAGAAGTTGATTTTGAAGCGTCTGGCGCTACGCAATTATCAGGCCCCAAACCATCCAAGAAATTAAAGATAAAATCATCTTCTTAATTAGAATTTTCGGAAATTTGATATTGAAATATATTTTATGAACTTTTTAGCACCAGAATGAGTTTAAGTATGAAGTTGTTAAGTATGAAGTTAATTTTGTAGGAATGTTTATTATATATCAATATATCAATAAATTGTAAAAATATTTTTGTATTATATTTTTTGATTATTTCCTTAATATAGTATACAAAAAAATTAAGCAAATTATATTACTATAAATTAATAATGTTTTACTTTATTATGTCCCAAACTGGAAAAAGTTATTTGTGGAAATTTTTTGAACCCATTTATTGATCATTTAACATCCATTAAATTAAAAAAAACTCTTATGCAATAAATTTGTGTACGTTGATCCAACCATATATATATATATATATATATATATATATATATATATAAACAAAAAAATATATATTTATATTTTAATTTTTTTAAAATAAATTATTGCACTTGCGCGACCCGTGCGAACGCACGGGTCCTTTACTAGTTGACATAAAAGTTATTTTTGTCTAAGGTATTTTATGATGATCTATAACATGTAATTCTATTGATTCCTTATTGTTGAATTTACTAGTAGCCTTTACAAAGATAGTTTGACTTGTACTAGATTTATCAAAGTTAGAAAAGTCAAGTCCACATTTATTACTTGAATATATTTGACTACTTAGCGCATTTTCTAAACCAATTTGACTTTTTTTCATATTTCTTGATCACTTGGTTTAATTCAATAATTTTGGATTCATGATCTTGACATTTATTGCTTATAGAATTTTGGACTTCTTATAATTTCACTTTTGTGTCATTAGTCATACTTTCTAGTTTTAAAATAGTTTTCTTTTGATTTGAACATTTTACATAAATTTTCAAAAATTCATCATATAGTTCATTAAAAGCACTTTGTAATTCATCATATGAAGGTCTATCATCAATTTCATAATCACTAACCTCGTGTTCTTCATCACTTGAATGATGTGATGTCATCAATGCCTTTCTTGCATGATCTTCCTCTAAAGATAAACTTATTTCATTGTCATTACATGTTACATATATTTTCTTTGGCCCTTTGTTCTTCTTGCTCTTGAATTTATTTTTCTTTTGAAGTGTAGGGCATTCACTTTTAACATGTCATTTTTCTCTGTATTCAAAGCAAGTAACCTTCCTTCTTTGTGCTTCTTTTTTACTCATTTCTTTTGTCCATTCCTTTCTCAAGAATTTTTCGACTTTCTTGATTAGAGCATCATATCTGAAAACACAATTTACAAAAGCCATCATCTGGATCTAAGGAGCAAGTTACCAATAATCTGCTTTGATGTTAATTGTTGGTTTATGTGTGGTCTCTAAGAGGGGGGTAAATTAGATTTATTGGACTTTTCTCGATTTGAAACGTTAGCACTGGTTTTGTTATTTTTCAGAATATATATGAAAGTAAATATGCAAAAAAATAAATGCAGGAAGTAAAAGAACACAACGATGTATACTGGTTCCCCTCGTAATCCGAGAGTACTTCAGTCCCTTCACTCCCTCTGAGAGATTTTTCACTATGTTAGATCTTTGTACAAGTCTTCAATAAAGACCAATTGTACAATCTTTTAACATAAGCAACACAAGTGAAAAAAGAAAACAACCATTTCTTTTTCACTCTCTTATTTCCAACAATTCTAGACAACAAGGTATATACAAATCTGAGTTTGTAACAGAAGTTATAGCTCTTAAATCTATTATGTATTAATTTGTATTCTCTTTCTATTTATCACAATCCAAACATACACACCTAAGTGCTCAAAATAATATGAATGAAACTTTAATGAGTATGTATGAAAGTTCATGCAGAAAGTTTCATATTTGAAAGTTTCGAAACTTGTTTGGATTATTAGATGTGAAAGTTGTATATTAAGGAATATCTTTTGAAATATAAAAGTTGTGTCTAAGAGTATCTATTTTGAAAACTGAAACTACATGTAGATATACATGCAATATACCCTTCTAAAAGAGTGTATATTCATGAAACATTGTCATGTTTGATGTATGAGAGTTGCAAAACATTGGAATCAGATTTTTCATGAAAATTTGCAATTTTCGAGTGTGTAACCATTTACCAGAAAAGGTGCAATCGGTTACACCTGATACTTTTTCAAAAACTAAGGTATTTTTAACCGGTGCAAATTGTGACGGTTTTAAAGTACGGTTATGTGGTTTAAAATGCCACAATTTATCAAAAACATAATGTTATCAACAATCTTTTGAAAAAACATTTTTAGAGAAGATTGTGTAAGTAATATAATATGGATATCCTAGACCATTACCATCTCCATATGACTTCAAAGCTTTATGGTGACTTTGTTTTTAGCCATTACATGGTTCAGCAAAGAATAACACAATAACCACCATAAATTCCACCTACTCAGCCTTTGAGCATCAAGATGGAATGGCAAATTTTAATGCCATGGATATGAGAAAAACTATTTTTCACATAGCTGATACATTAGTGATGCTTATCACATATGTATGCTTTCTATTAATGATTATGTGAAATGGTTGCAAGTAAGGATACATAATCCACATTCTACTTATGAGCAATGCCCAAGAGGATTTCATTAGCTGTCTTCATTGGCCTATAGGAAGTCCATTTTACTCATAAGGTATGGGTGGTGATGAAAGTGGAAGTAGAGGAGGTAATGTTAATGTTGAAGTTGTTGAGGAAGAAGAAAAAAAGTGAAAGTCAAGAAGTAGATGATGAGAGTGAAGAGACGACAAACAAAAGTGATGATTAAGTTGTTATTGTACTCTGTCATCCAAAACTCTGAATTGTTATTTGTTTTTCTATTATTCCTTTCTACTATAATTTTCCGTTGAACAATTTATTTGTTTTTTTTATCATTTTGATAACAATGCCATGGAAAAATTAAATGAGCTTGGACATGTTGTTCATTTTCTCTAAGTACACGAGAATGTCCAAGTTTTCAAACACTTTGAGTACCCTTTTAGAAAACATGTTTGAAGTAGCCTTCTATTGAATATGTTATGTTTTATTTGAATTAAAACAAGTACCATAACAAATGTTTGTGATTGTGCGTGAACTTTGCTAGGCGAGCTCTATTGTTTGCTAAGCAAGAAAGTGAATTTCTCTATAAATCAACTTGTTGAGAATGGTCTAGTAGATGACCTTCTAGTAAGTGGCTTGACCAATGAACTTGTGAAGGATGCTGGAAAGATATTCTAGGGGAAGAATCTGAAGAGCATGGGTCTCATTTCTAGGGTTATTTGACCATAATTCATTCCTTCTAAGGATGATATCTGTGGAAAGAGGACTCCAATAGACAACTTCCACATCTTCACTCAGATTGATCCTCTAGAGGTTCTATAGTACTATATGGAAAGCTATCAGAAGGATGGAATTGATCCATTGGTGAATCCTTTCAATCTACCTAAAACATATTAAGATGTTCATGGGAAGAGAAATAAGGAATGTAGATGAGAAGGATCTTCAAGGCCTTAGAAGAAGAAGAAGAAAGTCGATGTCCTTCTGGATAAAGATGAGGTACCTCTCAGTGAACGCTAAAATCCATGCTTCTAAAGGATACATCTGGAGTTGTCCATCACTATTCAAGAGCTTTTGACACTGCTTCTAGTAAGCTTCCTGAAGCTAGCACTCCCATTACTTCAGATTTTGTGGTTTGTGGAAGGATCTTACCAATCCATCATCCTCATACTTCTCAACCCATTCCAATCATTTCCAAAACCTATGAACCCATTTTACTTCCACTATCTCCTAAATCACCCATTATAGAACTTATTATAGAAACTCCTCAAGTTTACGAAACTTTGTCACATCAACAACAACATTAATAGATACCATCACCACCATCTCCTTCACATTTACAAACTACACCCACTCCACCACCATTTGTTTCTGCTCCCCAAACAAGAAAATCCAAATTCAACAACCACCAGAACATATCCTTCAAGAGTTTCTGGTGGCTATGTGCATGAAGGCACTCCTAAGGGCATGTTTAATTTCAAACCCGAACTAGTTATATCTGACTCTGAATCACCTCCAATCACTATCCCCTTATTTCCATCAGTTTTTGGCCCTGATCTTGATGAAATAAAAATTGACCTCACTATTAGCTATCCCAAACCCTCTCTGAATATTGGTATGATTCTGAGGAAGTTTGAATAAGAATCGAGAATACGTCTGCATGAAGCAATGATAATCAGTCATTTTTCAGCAAATTCGGCAAAAAGTGGTTCTGCTTAGGAAGCTTACAGAAGATGGGTTAATTCCAAGATCTCTATGCTGAAGAATTTCGGGTATAAAGTTTCTGAAAGAAACTTCCGTTTTGGGTTTATTCCCTTAATGGAAATCTGGAAGTTACAAAACTCCCAGTTATGTCTTCCTGCTCTCGAAGTCAAGGAAGTTACTCAAGAAATGGTGGAAGAGGTAGTCGTTCAGGAATTTGAAGTTGTTTCTGGACATCAGGATTGCGTAATGGAATAAGTTTTTGTACATATTTTCGTTTCTGAGACTCAACAAGTTAAAGCTTTTATTTCTCAACCTCCTGCTGGAACTTCATCTGGAGATATTCCTGATGCACAGGAAATCAAAGTTGATAATGCGTTGTTCAAAGAGCGCCTGGACAAACAGGACATGATGTTTCAATTGATTCTATCCAGACTTCCTCCGTTTCCTCCTCAGAACCCATGACCATTTAGTTTCTTAAAACTTTATTTATTTATTTTTATTTTTAAAGTTAGGTGTATTTCTCTGCCTTTTGGCTTATCAATGAAAACTGTTTTGGTGTTTCTCATTATTTCTTTCATATTTTTATGTCTTTTTGATTGATGACAAAGGGGGAGAAACATATCTAAAGGGAAGGTGTAAATATTTTGATATACCTAAAGTCCTTAACTAAGAACCCAAACATTGATTAATATTTTCTGCTAACAACTACTTCTAAGAATAGTTTGTTAAATGATTTGCAGGGTTATGTTCAAAAATCATAATGGTTATGTTTAAACATCAGAAGTTCTTATGAAGTTTCAAAGATCAGAATACAAGTTAACAAGTCTGTAAACCTTCACACTGATGACTGAGAATTCAAGGAATTCTTATCCATGTTCTGAACTTAGAACATTGGGTACTGGGCAATCAAGCTCTAAAAAAAGAGTTTAAAAAAGAACCAGATTTCAAGTTCTGACTGACGACTACTAGCTCTAAAGATTCTTTAGAAAGAACTCAACCAAGCTTCTGAAGTGAAGCTCATCTGAATGTTGATGTTAATCAAACCAGTGCTATGGAAAACATTAATTAACTTCTGAAGATAAACCAGATTCTAATTAAATATTTACTCTGGTACTTCAAAAAGGTTAATCAGGAAAGTGTTATTTCATTATGATTTTATCTTTTTAGGATTATACATCTCAAGAGAATATTTGTGCTTCTGTAAGATGTATTCTTCTGTGATTACCTTGTACAAAAATGTTCATCAAAATACATGTTTTGTCATCATAAAAAAGGGGGAGATTGTTAGAATAAGATTTTGTTCTGCATCTATACCTTGAGTTTTGAAGATAACAATGTTGTATTTGTGTGAGAACAATTTTGGTACCCTAACGGTTTGTTATTGTGTAGCTTTAACAACCAGTTCTGATTCTGAATACATGACGTGCAACATCATCAATTTCCGAACAATGATTTCCAAATTTGCTTATGCGAAAGCTATTAGAAGTTCTTAAAGATGTTCAATATTGTTGTTACAATGATCTTTCTGCTTATGTGTTGATTCACTCCTGAGAAGCTTTTGAGGAGACACTATGTTGTTGTTGTAATGTTCTCTCAATTCGTGCTTCTGAACGTGACTCTGATCACCAAACTTATGAAGAATGTATTTATTAGGAATAAACAACATAGAGGTTTAGGAATAATTTAGGAATAAATCAGATATTCCTAATAAATACATGAATTGGAAAGAGCAAAAAAATATTGGGGACAGAAATCAAATTGTTTGAAAGCAAATTCGGTGTTTATTAGGAATAAACAGGACAAAAATATTCCTAATAGAAATATTTATAATAAATAGGACATAGGCAAATTTTCGATTTACCAAGAACAAGAATCTGCTATTGTATCAATAATTCTATAGCCTTGGGCTTCTTCTGCTAACATAAAAAAATCCCTGTCAAGCTTCTGAAGTTATATTACATAGCTAAAGATTCTGAAGATCTCAAGGCAGACGATTAAGGTTATCAAGGTTCTGACTATAGATTCTGAAGACTTTGAAGATTCTGAAGATACTGAAGATCTCAAGCCAGACTACTGACGCTGTCAAGGTTCTGATAGAAGATTCTGAAGTTTCTGAATCCAACTTTATGTTTCTTTATTTCATGTTTCATCAACTTTCATCAGAAGCCAATGAACCTGGAGATAATATCAAATGGGAACATTATCAAATAGTACATAGTACAAATCAAATATCCTTTCCACTACCTAATTTTGTGGGCAAAGGACAGTACTATACATCACACCTGTCACTGATTTTGTGGGCGAATAATAATACACAATATCACTCCTTTCACCATCCAACAGTGGACAACCGCTCTATGAGCTTTCCCTATTTTGTCCTCCAACGGTCTTCTTCTTATTCTATATAAGTGAGACTTGGAGACTTGAAGAAAAGTTGTCGGTGATACATTATTTTGACAAGTCTATTTATTTGTGAAAAGCTATCATTCTTTTGTACAATTTTTCTTTAAGTGTTTGCTTATTATTTGTGTAAAATCTGCTTGTATAGAAGCATCTTCTAACACATAAAATATTATTCAAATTATTTGTTTGATTCCTTAAGGAGGTTATCCTTGAGAAGACAAAGAAGGTTATTCTTTGTGAGTCCTTAAGGAGACTAGGGTATAGTTGGATCCTTGAGAAGACAAAGAAGGGTATTCTTTGTGATTATTATAATATGTTGATTATAGTGGATTAAGTCCTTGTGTATAAGGCAAAATCACTTTGGCGGGTGGATTGGAATATCTTTGGTTTTCAAGCGAACCAGGATAAAATACTTGTGTTTTTATCTCTTTGTTATTAACTATTTAGTGGTGTGTTCTTGTTTTAGAAAAAACCTTTGCTTGTAAACCCAATTGAAACCCCCATTTCTTGTGTTTTTCACACCTTCAAATTCTTCATGTTTAATGCTTGTTTTGGATTAGATACCTAAAACACATTTTCATGGTTTTGATTCGATATCAAGAGATACTTGTCATTTCTAGATCCAAGCTTTTCATCTGCTATATGCTAAACTTTAGATATAGATTTAAGTTTAACATCCACATAAACTATCGAAACTTGATGGTTAATAGGCTATTAAGTTGTCTATTGGGTAACACGGTTGACTTTACGTTGTTGACTTAGACATAAGTTACAACGCATAGCGGCAGGTGTAATATTAATAGCTGATTATAATTGTATATTATTAATAACAATCATATATGAGGATACGTCGATGAAATTAAACCCCCGAACAAGTTTCCTTAACTATTAACACCAAATTCAATTTACGTTATTTCATTCCAATTTTATATAGAAACAAACTTTTACAAACCATCCTTAAAATCATAGAAACTATTGAACGATTTTCGAAAACACATCTGTCCCTGTGGAGCCGATAAAATATAATCACAGTTGTATTGACAATAGGGTGCCCCCTTTAAGGCTTCTTCTCTTTGTGGGAAGATGCTAACAAAACATTTTAAAGAAAGTTTATACATTGGCAAACCAAATGCCTATTGCCGAAGATGCAAAATAATGTCTTGCAGGGTTTCATTATAGTGACGTAGTTCTTTCATAATAGCCTGCATCTTCGCTATGACTCCATGATCATCACTGTTGTTGTGGTGGTGCCTCATTTCCCCATTGTCGGATGATTCATGTTAGTTTTATCGGCCCCCACGGTGGGTGTCAATTGTACTTACGATGAGTACATATGAGTTACCTTGCCTGTGGTGAGATGCGCAAGAGGACTTTGTGTTCTGATCTGTAAATGAGTGAGGGAATTACCAAGTTGTCTAGGGTATTTATAGGCTCAATTACTTGATCCAAGAGCCGTCGAGAAGATCGATTCTAGTGCCTATGAATCTGACAACATACCCCTCACTTTAACCTTATAGAAGGAGCATGTAAAGTGACTCATACCCCATAATAAGGGGGTATAATTAGTCTATGAGATTTGAGCTGATTTCAATTACTTTCCTAATATGTGACTTAACATGTTCTCCCACAAATCATAACCGATGAGTATTGGGTCAGGCTGAATCACATGTTCACCACGTAATTAGACTCTTTTACACCCAAGTCCGCTACGTGTTACATACTTACTATAAAATTGGTGGACCATGAAACTATATCTGTCCAATATGTATTTTATTTTCAGATATTTATTAGGCTTAAATAATTTTTTTAATCCTATAAGTTGCCGTATTTTGTTTTTCGTCCTTGTATTTTTTTTTGGATAAAGTCCTTATATGTTGAATTTCATTTGTTTTTAGTCTCTAAAATTAAAATTTGCAAAAACATTCACAGGTTTCCTGCAAATTTTCCTACAAATTTTAACTTTAGTGATTAAAATCAATTTTTTTTAATATATATATATATATATATATATATATATATATATATATATATATATATATATATTAAAAATATAATAATAAAAAAAGAAAATGAATATTTACAATCAAAAGATTATAAACTTATTTATTATTACTAAATTACGTGGTAATAGGGAAGAAATAGACAATAATATTAGTGTTAAAAGGATTGATTCAAACAATAAAAACAAACAGTACTAGTACTTTGTAGTACGTCCAAAAGTTATTATTTACATATATAAGCAATGTTATCTCTCTCCCACTCGCCTTTAATACCCATCACGATTTCCGCGCTTCCTCTTTCAAACAATTAGATCCAACGGTTCAGATTTCAGTCTTTCTTTGACCCTTGTAACAAGCTCGATATTCCAACCACTATATAACCACTTCACCCTTCTCTTCCTTCTCTCTCGCATCATCTCATTTCTTATTGTTCCTCTTCCTCGCCCCCTTTCAGCTTTCTCTCACTTTTTGCGATCTCTCTCTGAAACGACACAATGTCCGCCGAGAAAGAGAGAGAGACCCAGGTTTACATGGCCAAGCTTTCTGAACAGGCTGAGAGATATGAAGGTATGCTCTTTACTTTGTCGTTTTTTAATTAGGTTTATGTTTTTATGCTGACATTGTTCTAGATCTGTTTGCTGTGATCTGCATTGTTGCTTTTCTTTGAATTAGTTTGAAATGTGTGTTGAGATTCAAAGGATTTGATTTTTAGATTTGGGTATTTATCATTGTTTATGGATCGGTTAGTTTCTAGATTGGATTTTTAGATTTGGGTATGTATCACATTGATTTGAATTAGTTTAGATTTCACTTCTAGCTGTGTTTATTGTTGTGTCATTATGTTGGATTTTGGTGTTACTTGTTTGATTTGATGCTTAGATATGGAACAACATTGGATCTTTTAAATTGAGTGATTTGGTAGAGTGAGTAATCTCAGATGTTGGTAAGAAATTTAATAGTTGATGTAATTGATGACATAATGCACGGTGACTATGAGTAAATTCATGTTGGAAACTGTTTATAATTTTCAATTCATATTGTGGGCCATTCTGAAAATTTGTTTTCATTATGCAGAAATGGTTGAATGTATGAAGAAAGTTGCGAAACTTGATGTTGAACTAACTGTGGAAGAGAGGAACCTCCTCTCAGTTGGATATAAAAATGTCATTGGTGCACGAAGAGCCTCATGGCGTATTATGTCATCAATTGAGCAGAAGGAAGA
The DNA here is from genome assembly GCF_024323335.1 of Lathyrus oleraceus. Classification (NCBI taxonomy): domain Eukaryota; kingdom Viridiplantae; phylum Streptophyta; class Magnoliopsida; order Fabales; family Fabaceae; genus Lathyrus; species Lathyrus oleraceus. The sequence goes on from NC_066580.1 coordinate 385,963,135, forward strand.
GTCGAAGGGTAATGAACACAATGTTAAATTGATCAAGAACTACTGCCAGAAGGTCGAGGAGGAACTCTCAAAAATTTGCGGTGACATTCTGACTATTATAGATCAGCACTTGGTTCCTTCTTCCACCTCGGCAGAAGCTAATGTTTTCTATCATAAGATGTGAGTCATGTTGCTACACTGATTCTGTACTAATTTTATTGATTGAAATCCTCTCTTACCTTTTGGCCATTAGTTTTACCTGTCTTGTCTTCTATATGAAATACTTTTTTCCTTTTAGTAGATATATTAGTCTTTTTGGATTTAAAGATATCACAGATCTGACAACATAGAATCTGTATGACTGTTTTTTTAAACTTGGCTTGCATAGTTAGTCACGGCTCTACAAGGAGTCCCCATCTTATGAATGAGTTACTGACTGGATTTGTGAGTTTATTTTCTGTTGAAGATTTAGGGTTTGAGATAGTATTTGAATTGTAATTAGTTATATATTATAGGTTTATACAATTGATGATATGATATTATACTGTTAAGAGTTCCACATCGAATAATGTATGGCCTGAACATGTGTTTAAGTGGGGGCAGTTCTCACTCTACCAACTGATTTTGTAGGGTTGAGTTAGACCCAACTACATACAAAAGACTAAACACTAGCCCTTGTTTACTTAGTTTCTTATTATAATCAAATAGTGAAGAAATCATGATAAGAACTAAGAAATATGAAAACTGACTCAGAAGATAATTTAAGATACTCTAAGATAATATTGAGATATTATAACGTAATCGCATACTCTTCAGCATATTCTGCTCATCCTTATGTGATATCATATGACATCTCTTACTGGCTCACACATATTTTAGCTCTTCACCCCTGATTTCCTTATGTTTCTTTTGATGCAGGAAAGGTGATTATTTCCGGTATCTTGCTGAGTTCAAGACTGACCAAGAAAGGAAAGAGGCTGCTGAGCAGTCACTTAAAGGATATGAGGTGTGTTTGATCTCTTGTATTTCAGAACTAAGTGGGTTCAATGATGAACTATTTCTGATATTATCTATATTTATATTGTGTTTTTGCTTGATTTTCTCAATTGTTTTTATTATTAGGCTGCTTCAGCCACTGCAAACACTGATCTTCCATCAACACATCCAATCCGTCTTGGACTTGCACTCAACTTCTCTGTCTTTTATTATGAGATTATGAACTCTCCTGAAAGGTAAGTAATTGGTTTTCAACATTTCTCATACTATGTCCATTACTTTTGTTTCTAGCTCTTGTCTCAATGTCATTACTAAAACTTACAGGGCTTGCCATTTGGCCAAACAAGCTTTTGATGAGGCGATTGCGGAGTTGGATACCTTGAGTGAAGAGTCATACAAGGACAGCACTTTGATCATGCAGTTGTTGAGAGACAACCTGACCCTCTGGACCTCTGATTTGCCCGAGGATGGAGGTAAGGGATAATGACTAGCACTTGTTTTTACTAATGTGATTTAGTACAAAATATTGTAAATAGTGGCTGTAGTATAGCTATAGTACTGTAGCGTAGCAGAATTTAAATAGATTGTTATTTTCTGCTATCTGTGATTGAAAACATGATGAATAGAAAGTAAGAAACTGCCTGCTCTTGGATATAATATATCTGGGAAACCAAAGTCGTATTATTTCAAGAGCGGGTCATATGAATCACTCCTAGTTACTGCATAATTAAGCTCTTGTTATTTGGTTTATACACTTAAAACTAGACCTACTATAAAGAGGCTCTAAAAGTTAATGCTCTCCTGCAGGTGAGGACAGCATAAAAGCTGATGAAGTCAAACCTACTGAGCCTGAGGTATTTTTAAGATAAGTTTTGGTTTTTGTTGTTTTGAATAGTCGTTAGTTATAGAGCTATAGCAGGATATTGTTGTAGAAAAATGAATTATTGTAAGAGAAAGAATAGGGTATATCATAGTTTCTGAAGTCATTGTTTGAAAAAACCCATTAATTTCTACTCCCAGAATTTGACATTTTTATATTTTTGCAGCATTGATAAGATTTCTTTGGATCTCTGGCCCTGATTGTGAAGCGAGGAATCTAAGATACTCAACAAATAGGGCATTTTAAGCTATTTTTTGCTATGGATTTCAACTAGAAAAGGTGGACTTTGTCCACTTCATAACTCTTTGTGCCCTCTTAATTATCCAACCGAAGCCGGAAGATCTGCGACTGTCTTTGTGTTGCTTTATTTTTCCTTCAAACTATTTTCTTTCTACCGCCTTATCTGTTTTTAATTAATTAGTTGAAAGCAATTGACAATTCTCATCTACCTTATAAGCATATGTTTCTGTGTTCATTTAGTTCGAGTTGGTTCTTGTTAAAACTTTATTGTTTTCAAGCGCGTTTTACTGAATGGTGGTGTTTGAACTTGAGGTCCCTGATTTAGATAAGTAAAAGAAAATGTTCATCAAAATACTAGAAGTCATGTTATGGGAAATACAAGTTCTATCTATTAGTAGTAAAATATGATTTAATCGCACAATTTGTTTGAGGGAAGTGCAACTCAAGTGTAAAAACAAAAGGCTAAATTTCGAAGTCATGTAGATTACTATGATAGATACGCTTTCTTATGCATTAAGATTATACATTTTGAGGTATATATTTAACCATAAACGTAAAATATAATTTACACTTTTGGCAAGGACTCGAATCATAGATTCATAGTATATATCGTAATCATAAAAAATAATTATAAATTTTAGAGATATATTTGTTATTTTCCCAGCCAAACCAACATTTCTCAGTTTTTCTTTATATTTCTCTTCTCTCATTTTTTTAACCTAACAAAATAAAATAAAAATGGTATCTCATTTAAATAAAAATGGTGATACACAACATATATACTCCTTTCTTAGGTGTAAGATAACTACTTTGTCTAAAAATAGTTTATTATATATGAATAATATTGATAGTGCATGAGATGATTTTAAATTGCAATTGCATCTGAAGTTGCAATTGTAGTTTTGTAGATTCAGTATAATTTAGTATCTGAAATTGCATCTGAAGTTGCAATTGTGGTTTTGTAGATTCAGTATAATTTAGTATCTGAAATTGCATCTGAAGTTGCAATTGTAGTTTTGTAGATTCAGTATAATTTAGTATCTGAAATTGCATCTGAAGCAATTGTAGTTTTGTAGATTCAGTATAATTTAGTATCTGAAATTGCATCTGAAGTTGCAATTGTAGTTTTGTAGATTCAGTATAATTTAGTATCTGAAATTGCATTCTTCGTAAGTTTCATATCTTCATAAAATAAAAGTATATGAAAAAACTATTTTAAATCTACAATAGCATCTATGAAATTGCAACTAGATTTACGTTGCTACTATGGGGCAAATATCAATATTTTGAAATTACATAAATTTTGAAATTAAATTTATATCTACTTGAAAGCATAAATGGTCAAAATCTATCGAGTTTTAGTAACAAGAAAATCTATTAAGAGGCTCTAATCAAATTCATAACAGTTTTTATAGTTAAAAAAATCTGATAATAACTGTGTCAAAAAAAAAATGAATCTGACAATAACAAATTGATAGCAGAAGCAATAATAGTGCACACAACGCCATAGCATGGTAACCGGTTAACATCAGAACATTCTTATTCTTTTCTAATCAATACTATATCATATAATCGTGCTTGCGAGTGTAAAATGGAATGACAAACCAAATTCGGAATCTAAAACTAAAATGACAAGAAAAAATATAGTCAGGAATTAATCACCTAATGAAATGCAGAGAAGTGGGAATGTTCTGCAGGATTGTACACACGATTGTGATGATGATGATTTTTGTGATGATGATGATCAAACTTAGACAAAGACGATTCTGCATGCTGAACCGTATCTTCTGTACTCGTGGTATCCAAAAGAATATCTCCGATTCCATGAATAACAAGCCAATCACTGTTATACAAATCAGGGAAAATCACCGGAACTCCATTATTAAGCAAAAACAAGTCACTACTAGCATGAGTTTTAGTAACATTCAATGTGAATCCTCTCTGATAAGTCCAGATCAACGTTCCTTCCTCCAACGTAACCAAATGGTTCCACATGATCTTACAAGGCACGAGATGACGGCGAACAATATCGGAATACTCTGTTATGTTTCCCATGTGGCTCGCCATAGCTTCATCCATCGGCGCAAACAGTGTTAACTGATCAGGACGTTCTTTAAGACCTAGAAACTGCATATCGAGAAACGACGCCATATTAGAGAAGCCTCTCGATCTCAAAGCACTGCTAGCTTCCATGAAAGAAAATGTCAACGAATCGGAGATTAACCGCTTAGATCCAAAACCGTCTCTGTTCCTTTCGGCACTCTTTCTTGCGGAAAAACAAGCGCCGGAGGAAGGACGAGGAACCTGGAAATAAGGATCGAAGAAAGTATCCGTTTGAAAAATAACGAGATAACCGTCAGCGAGTAAAGGCGTTGGATTAACGGTAACGTTGTTGATGGAGAGTCTACGGTTTGAGGTTGTGACGGTGAGGGAGTGACCGGGGAGGAGAGTGGCGATGTTGGCGCCGTAAGGGAGAGATCTGAGGCTATGGAGAGAGAAAGCGTTAGGGAGGAGATGGTAACGGAGGAGAGAGAGAGGAAGCTGAGGGATCTGATTGAAGGCGAAGTTAGTCGGAGCAAAAACGGTTAAGGAGCGAGATTGGCGGCGAGCGAGGAGAGTTTGAGAAGCGAGTTCGAGGTTGAGTGCCATGGCTTCGAAACCAGAGGTAGAAAGGATTTCGGCGGCGTCGAGAATGGTGGAGGAAGGGTGGGAGGAGGAGAGGGAGAGGAGGAGAGAGAATGTTAACAGTGTGATGGTGAAGGTGGTGGTGGAGGTGATGGAAGCCATTGTAACTCTGAAAATCAAGTTAGTTACTGGTGTTAGTTACATAGTAGCTATGGTTTCGTTTTGGTTTTTGGCGGGAAAAGTTTGACACGTGGAGGATTTTGATTTGTGGTGAGAAAGGAAGTTGTTGTAATATTGTTGGTGGAAGATGGTAAAACGGTTATTATGATCCGATAATGAGCTAAAGAGGGAAATTGATTGCCTTCCTAAAGCTAATGTGATTTTAGAAAATTTTAATGCATTTTATTTATCAGGAATCATATTATTACGCTGATTTTCTTACACCTTATCACACATAAGTTTATACTATAAAGTAAAAAATATTTGGCACGTACTCTCATATAATAAATTATTAAAAAATATAAAATATATATTAAATACTAGAAAAATACGGTGTATATCAAAAGTGGGTGTTAAGATAGCTTTTCTAATAGAAAAACAATCATATTGATTTTTATCTTTCTCTTGTATAAATAAAGAGAAAGACTATCTTGACACCCACTTTTGACACATACACCGTATTTTTCTAATATTTAATGTATATTTTGTATTTTTTAATAATTTATTATATGAGAATACGTGCCAAATATTTTTTACTTTGTAGTATAAACTCGGGTGTCATAAGGTGTAAGAAAATCAGTGTCATAATATGACTCCTATTTTTTTTATTGATATGTGCTCAATAAATTTAAATTTTAAATAGATTTTGTTTATGAAGTACAAGTATTCAAACAAATTCAAATTCAAAGTGAATGTATAAAGATTAAAGTGAGTATATTTAAACACTTTGTTCTTATAGGCTATGTTTTTAGGAATGGTGATATATTTAAACACTTTGTTCTTATAGGCTATGTCTTTAGGATTGGTGGAGAGGGTATTTCTTTTGATTTGTGTTTCAGATATTGTGTAATGTTTGGATGTATTATTTAAGAACTTCGTGATAAAAATTAGGACACAATAATACAACAATATGAGGCGATATAAAATTTCCCAAATTTGTAAGAATCTATTAGGATCAACACCAAATATATGGCAGTTGTTGAGAATCCTTGGATGAGATAGATAAATATCACATTCACATGAGGGATAAAAAGCATATGAATACTCATGTTGTAACATAGTAAAAAATGTATTGAAAAGGATGAATAAATGTGTACATTGTGATACTGTCGAACTAATTGAGTAACTAAAACTAAACTAATTTCTAACTAACTAATTAATTGAACTATTTTAACCATTTCACAACAACCAGTTTTAATTACATCAAGCAATCACTAAAATATACAAGATATAATGATTTCTTTTTATGTTAATTATTCTTGAACCTAAAAAGAAACTAGCTGGAAAAAATGGTCTAGTCCAAAAAGCAATTGTAAAACCACAAAGGAAAATCTTAAGCCCAAGATTGAATTCTAGGTTCAGACCAAGATTGAATGTTGCGTTTTGTGAAACCTGCTGAAGCTAAGCATCTTACCGGCAACTCCAATCTTCAGCTATGCATTTTCACAGACACCTCGACCCAATGTCGATAGCAAAGTCACCACAGATAGTTTCAGGCATTGAGTAGAGTTTCTGGCACCGATTATCTTTCTTCAGATTGTCACAATATTCTTACCCTCCCAGATCATGGCAACAACAGGGCCATAGATAATGTAATCCAACAAACTGCTAAAGAAAGGCTTTGCAGACAAATCTGCATAGTGTTTCTCAGCAAAATCACACTCCACACTCACAAATTTCAAACCTTTCAAGTAGAAACCCTTCTTCTCAAACCTACTAATAATCTCACTAACGAGGCCTCTTTGAACGCCATCGGGCTTGATCATGATGAAAGTTTGCTCGACCATCTTACTTTCGATTTTGTATTGAGTTCAGTTGGTATGGCTGTGTGAGAGAGGGTGAGACTTGAGTTCAAACAGAAACATAAATAGTGGCGGAAACACTGTAAGGAATTTTGGTAGGAACTTGTTGCCAATCTGAAATAAATATGTGAGAAAAACTTCATATTATCTGTCTTCGAAGATCCGCCAGGATATCAAAACAACAGAATGATTGAAGAGTCTAACTTGATTCTTGGTGAGGAATGTCAAAACACCTATGGGATCAAACATAATGATGAAGTTAAAGTGGTGATCCAAATATCCAAAATGATTTATAATTGAGAGTGAAATAATCAATATATGAGATTTCATTACCTCCATATTAATGACAAAGTTGCGACTTACTTGTCATACCCCAAAATTTTCCCTACTTCTTTTCACTTCTCATTTAGCTCTTGATCCTTAATTCATCTTTATGCTCATGCCATTTTCATTTATGTCATTCATTTGCAATTACATTTTCAGACAAGCATCATTGATTCTAATGTCCTTGTTATTTATGCTTAACACTGAGCTAGGGTTTCTTTGGGGATCCAACCTATGGAGTCTTGGTGATACAATTGGATTCGGAGATGCATCTCTTAGACTAGAGTATTGTGGAACCCTAAGTCTTGGATTATGGTCTTTGGTTACTAAGGATTGCACATGACATCGATCTTTGGAAACCAGTCTCAAATTTGATTTTGGTCAACAAAGGTCAACTTTAGGTTGGCTTTTTGTTGATCATTCCCTATGGAAATCCTACATGGCTAATTTGTTTAGTTGTTCATTTGATTTAAGGGTTTACAACATGGATTCAAGTAAAAGAAATCAATATGCAAGATTCATTCAAGATCAAGTTCATTCAAGCTCATATCTTTAAATATTCAAAAATAAGATTTGGAGGGAAAAAGTCATGTTTCTTAAAATGCGAGTTACATACATCATGCAATGCCATTTCATTACAAAAACATTCGACATCAAAGTCCAAAATCAAAATTACACAATTTTGCATCACTTGACCTACAATTGACTTTTTAGTCAAAACAGTTGACCAAAGTCAACTGACTATCTTAGACTATGACTTGCTTCATGCCTCCCTCATGAGTCTTCAATTTTTGAGTTTCCAAATCTTCAAGTTTATTCACGATCCTTGGTATTTGCCAAAACTTCTTCACTATACCATAACTTGCCACATGCCTTATTCCATGCCAAGACCTCCATGAGCGTTGCCTCACATTATGCTTGACATCAACCCTGCAGTAAATAGAATCAATACATAAGCATGAGCATTTTCATACCATACATTAACAGATAACCATATACACAATTCAATTCAAACCATACACAATCAAACATGACATGATATACATTCATGCATAGCTACAAAGAAAACCAAGACGACATGACTCACTCAGACATACACATAAGCATATCATAGCATAATTCAACATAACCAGCTAACACCATTTCAAATTCCATCATTAATTTATTTCATTGATTTCTCCATTTTCACTAATCATGATTAACATTTCAAGCCGATATGACTTCTCATAATTTAAAAGCAGACCCACTTAACAAATTGGTCTAACCCCCAAACCACTAGTTGTCATGGAAATTCCAAGTCAGTTTCATAATAGTTAACTTCATAGTAGTTCAATTTCATACGTGCACTAATTGCTTACTAGCTAACTCATCTTAACTCAAACTAATTTCTTAACTGTCCAATCCATTCACATAACGGAGTTAACTTTTTCAACAAATTTCCTAACTGTCACATTTGCTAATAGTGTAACTTCTAACAACTAAACACAATTAACTCACTACTTGTTCTTTTTCTAATTAACAAGTTCATAACATACCTACTTCCCATATTAATTCATTTTAACAGTTCAAAGGGGACTATCTTCCACTTAACTAACTGTCATTGAAATAGTTTAGCCTACTAACACAATCTACTAACAGTTTTAAAGATAAGTAACTTCAGGGTCACTAACAACAAGCATACATAGCAATTAGCATTTACACAAAATCATTCATAACTAACCAAAAAGAACTCCATGACAATCCAAGTTTCATGGAAATGCAATGTTTTCTAACAATTCAACTTCATTACAATTGAAAACTAACCCTAACTGTAAACTGCTATCAGTAAATTCTAACCTCCAATATAAACCTCTAACTATCTAATTCAAACTACAACTAACTTCCAATTCAGTTTAAGTGCTACTAATAGAAATCTAACTCTGTTAACACTTCTAACTAATTTCTTCATTGAATCTCATTCAACTCTAACCCTGCCCTAACTGTAACTACATGGCCTAATTCATTTCCTGATTCTATTATATGATCACTTTATATAATCTCATCATCCCCCTCATTCATGAACAACCATTCTCATCCTGCAAATCACACTCTGCATTTTTTCACTCTCATCACTCACTCTCTCTCTCTCTCTCTCTCTCTCTCTCTATATATATTATATATATATATATATATATTATATATATATATTATATATAGATATATATAATATATATATATATATCTCTATCTATCTATCTATCTATCTCTCTCTTCTCTCTCTCTCTCTCTTCTCTCTCTCTCTGCTCTCTCTCTCTCTCTCTCTCTCTCTCTCTATCTATCTATCTATCTATCTCTCTCTCTCTCTCTCTCTCTCTCTCTCTTCTCTCTCTCTCTCTCTCTCTCTCTCTCTCTCTCTCTCTCTCTCTCTCTCGCTCTCTCTCTCTCCTCTCTCTCTCTATCTATCTATCTATCTATCTATCTATCTATCTATCTATCTATCTATCTATCTATCTCTCTATCTATCTATCTATCTATCTATCTATCTATCTATCTATCTATCTACCTCTCTCTCTCTCTCTCTCTCTCTCTCTCTCTCTCTCTCTATCTATCTATCTATCTATCTATCTATCTCTATCTATCTATCTATCTATCTATCTATCTCTCTCTCTCTCTCTCTCTCTCTCTCTCTCTCTCTCTCTCTCTCTCTCTCTCTCTCTCTCTCTCTATCTCTCTATCTATCTATCTATCTATCTATCCATCTATCCATCTATCTATCCATCTATCCATCTATCTGTTGGTGTAAGCCCTAGAGGCCAATACATTTTGGTACTTGTATCGAATAATAAAAGGCATTCTCTTTATTATGGTTGATTAATAAAGTCCCTGGAATAGATAGTCCGTTTAATGTATTAAGTGTGTCTTAATCATGAGAACACATTAAACATAAGGACATTATTCCTAAAGTATCCGTAGTCGAGCTTTAGTGTGAAGTGGGATAACATTAAAGCATTCAGACTATTATGTTTGTAGACTGATGATCACATCTCATGGATCATGGATAAAGAGTTATCAAGTCTTAAACATAGGTATGAATATTAGGAGTAATATTTATACCGGATTGACCCGCTATGAGAAT